>NC_069499.1:1058580750-1058795750 GCF_027579735.1 Bombina bombina
TAGCAGACTTAGCTTGGTAGCTCCAGCACTGTGCAGTGATTTTCCTGTAGTAACTTCTGACTCAGTTGCAACGTGGAACATCTTGCAATATGTAAAAGAAAAAAACAACATATAAAGCAAAATTGATCAAATTCCTTAAATGACAGTTTCAGGAATGGGAAAAAAATGCCAGTGAACAAGCTTCTAGCAACCAGAAGCAATAAATAATGAGACTTAAATAATGTGGAGACAAAAATGACGCCCATATTTTTTAGCGCCAAAAAAGACGCCCACATTATTTGGCGCCTAAATGCTTTTGGCGCCAAAAATGACGCCACATCCGGAACGCCGACATTTTTGACGCAAAATAACGTCAAAAAATGACGCAACTTCCGGCGACACGTATGACGCCGGAAACGGAAAAGAATTTTTGCGCCAAAAAAGTCCGCGCCAAGAATGACGCAATAAAATGAAGCATTTTCAGCCCCCGCGAGCCTAACAGCCCACAGGGAAAAAAGTCAAATTTTTGAGGTAAGAAAAAATATGATAATTCAATGCATAATCCCAAATATGAAACTGACTGTCTGGAAATAAGGAAAGTTGAACATTCTGAGTCAAGGCAAATAAATGTTTGAATACATATATTTAGAACTTTATAAATAAAGTGCCCAACCATAGCTTAGAGTGTCACAGAAAATAAGATTTACTTACCCCAGGACACTCATCTACATGTAGTAGAAAGCCAAACCAGTACTGAAACGAGAATCAGTAGAGGAAATGGTAAATATAAGAGTATATCGTCGATCTGAAAAGGGAGGTAAGAGATGAATCTCTACGACCGATAACAGAGAACCTATGAAATAGACCCCGTAGAAGGAGATCACTGCATTCAATAGGCAATACTCTCTTCACATCCCTCTGACATTCACTGCACGCTGAGAGGAAAACCGGGCTCCAACTTGCTGCGGAGCGCATATCAACGTAGAATCTAGCACAAACTTACTTCACCACCTCCCTTGGAGGCAAAGTTTGTAAAACTGATTTGTGGGTGTGGTGAGGGGTGTATTTATAGGCATTTTAAGGTTTGGGAAACTTTGCCCCTCCTGGTAGGAATGTATATCCCATACGTCACTAGCTCATGGACTCTTGTTAATTACATGAAAGAAATAATTGATTCAAGTGCATTATCCCAAATATGAAACTGACTGTCTGAAAATAAGGAATGTTGAACATTCTGAGTCAAGGCAAATAAATGTTTGAATACATATATTTAGAACTTTATTAAAAAAGTGCCCAACCATAGCTTAGAGTGTCACAGAAAATAAGACTTACTTACCCCAGGACACTCATCTACATGTTTGTAGAAAGCCAAACCAGTACTGAAACGAAAATCAGCAGAGGTAATGGTATATATATATATATATATATATATATAAGAGTATATCGTCGATCTGAAAAGGGAGGTAAGAGATTAATCTCTACGACCGATAACAGAGAACCTATGAAATAGACCCCGTAGAAGGAGATCACTGCATTCAAAATAGGCAATACTCTCCTCACATCCCTCTGACATTCACTGCACGCTGGGAGGAAAACCGGGCTCCAACCTGCTGCGGAGCGCATATCAACGTAGAATCTAGCACAAACTTACTTCACCACCTCCATAGGAGGCAAAGTTTGTAAAACTGATTTGTGGGTGTGGTGAGGGGTGTATTTGTAGGCATTTTGAGGTTTGGGAAACTTTGCCCCTCCTGGTAGGAATGTATATCCCATACGTCACTAGCTCATGGACTCTTGCTAATTACATGAAAGAAATGAATTTAATCTTCCCAATAAAGACTTCTTTGCTTATCTGCAGATAAGGCACTTTATTCTTGATCTAACCAAAATAGCTTGCTGGAGCTGGACACTTGGTAAATTGGAAAGTTGGTTAGCAATAACCAAGAATGGCTCTATGTCCATTGGCCCCTGTTATCATATTCTTGGTATCAACAAGGGTATCCCCAATATGGAGAGGGTGGCCTCAATTTGGAACGCCCTTATCCCACACAATAACATTGAGTTAAAAACCCTCCAACTATCAGTGAGTAAAGTAGCAAGGACCACACTGTCAACTACTTGGCGTGACGCACATTTAAAACTTAGGGCATACTTTACCCCAGAAAGAGGTCTCAGAGTTCGAAATCAAGAATTTAATAAATGTCCTAAGTGTTCTTATCCCGCTGCGGATTTGATCCACATGTTTTGGCTCTGTCCTAGGATAAGAAACTTTTGGAATAAGCTAGAATTCTGGCTTAAAAATAAACTGAAAATTGAGTCTTTAGCTTTCTCATTATTACAAGTTATACTATGTTTAAAACCTGAAGGTGGTCATCAGCCTAATGAAAAACTAGTGATCTTATCCATATTAGCCACCAGATACCTGATCTGCAAGAAATGGAAACTACGATCTCTGCCAACCATCTCTGAAATTAGGAACCATTTAAAGAAACAATGTGTTTTGGAACAAAGATACAAATATAGACAACAAATCTGATGTAAGGAATTTTTTTAATAAATGGGCAGCTCTCATTAAAACACTCCCAGAGAGATAAATTGATTATTTGATCTTTCCATTTAAGAACTCAGAGATAGTTCTGCTTGGTATTTGGGAGGAGAGACAGAGGGCAATGAAGCATCCCTTTTCCTCCTCCCCTTACCCCCTCTTTTTTTGTGTGTGTGTTTTCCCTTCCTTCAAAAAAAAACAACAAAAAACATAAAATTCCAACAAAGAGTAGTCAAAAGGGGAAATATATATGCTTCAGACTAATTAAACATGCTTATGGATTATCTATAGATGTTGTACGCTGTAAAAATCTCCTTTTCTTTGCATTTTTGTATACATTGTTGGATAAAAATAAAAATAATCTATGCTCTATCCGAATAATGAAAGAAAAAAGTATACATTTTTGGTTTCACTCCTAACACAACCCTCTTTATTTACATGCACTAAAACCCGGGTATTGATAGTGATTTTAGTGCTCGCTGGTAGCACTAGTCTGTGTTGGAACGCTTTTAGTGTGTCTTCTCTTCTTAATTGTGTGCCATTTTGGTCTAGTGCTGTGTTTCTCAACTCCAGTCCTCAGAACCCTTAACAGGCCAGAGTTTTATTATATCTTAACTAGAGCACATGTAAAATAATCAGCTGATCAGTAACCATGGTTACTAACCTGCTCTTACCCATCAGCTGATTATTTCACCTGTGCTCTAGTTAAGATATAATGAAACTCTGGCCTGTTAAGGGTCCTGAAGACTGGAGTTGAGAAACACTGGTCTAGTGGTTAGCTTAGCTTTCATAAAAGCAGAAGCCTGCTCAGTCAAAGTTTCCTGGTCTAAAGTCAAACAAACCAAGAAATCCACTCCCAGTTCACATAAACGTTCGACCCCTATCCCACACCAGTTTCTGGTAGGGGGCAGATTGAATCTCTCTTTGGAAGCTTGGGACAGGTCTTTTCAAGATCCTTGGGCGTTGGAAATAATTTCTATGGGGTATTGAATAAGCTTTCAATCAAAACGTCCTTAAAGGGACACTAAACCCACTTTTTTATCTTTCATGATTCAGATAGCAAATGAAATGTTAAGGAACTTTCTAATTTACTCCTATTACCAATTTTTCTTTGTTCTCTTGCTATTTTATTTAAAAAGCAGGAATGTAAAGCTTAGCAGCCAGCCCACTTTAGGCTCAGCGCCATGATTAGTGCATGCTTATTGGTGGATGACAGCCACCAATAAGCAAGCATAACCCAGGTTCTCAACCAAAAATGGTCCGGCTCTTATGCAATTACATTCCTGCTTTTCAAATAAAGATATCAAAAGAACGAAGAAAAATTGACAAAAGCAGTAAATAAGAAAGTTGCTTAAAATTGCATGCTCTATCTGAATCATGAAAGAAAAAAAAACATAATTTATGCTTACCTGATAAATTTATTTCTCTTGTAGTGTATCCAGTCCACGGATCATCCATTACTTGTGGGATATTCTCCTTCCCAACAGGAAGTTGCAAGAGGATCACCCACAGAAAAGCTGCTATATAGCTCCTCCCCTCACTGTCATATCCAGTCATTCGACCGAAACAAGACGAGAAAGGAGAAACCATAGGGTGCAGTGGTGACTGTAGTTTAATTAAAATTTAGACCTGCCTTAAAAGGACAGGGCGGGCCGTGGACTGGATACACTACAAGAGAAATAAATTTATCAGGTAAGCATAAATTATGTTTTCTCTTGTTAAGTGTATCCAGTCCACGGATCATCCATTACTTATGGGATACCAATACCAAAGCTAAAGTACACGGATGATGGGAGGGACAAGGCAGGAACTTAAACGGAAGGAACCACTGCCTGTAGAACCTTTCTCCCAAAAACAGCCTCCGAAGAAGCAAAAGTGTCAAATTTGTAAAATTTTGAAAAGGTGTGAAGCTTAGACCAAGTCGCAGCCTTGCAAATCTGTTCAACAGAGGCCTCATTTTTAAAGGCCCAGGTGGAAGCCACAGCTCCAGTAGAATGAGCTGTAATCCTTTCAGGGGGCTGCTGTCCAGCAGTCTCATAGGCTAAGCGTATTATGCTCCGAAGCCAAAAGGAGAGAGAGGTTGCCGAAGCTTTTTGACCTCTCCTCTGTCCAGAGTAAACGACAAACAGAGCAGATGTTTGACGAAAATCTTTAGTAGCCTGTAAGTAGAACTTCAAGGCACGGACTACGTCCAGATTATGCAAGAGACGTTCCTTCTTTGAAGAAGGATTAGGACACAATGATGGAACAACAATCTCTTGATTGATATTCCTGTTAGAAACCACCTTAGGTAAAAACCCAGGTTTGGTACGCAGAACTACCTTGTCTGAATGAAAAATCAGATAAGGAGAATCACAATGTAAGGCAGATAACTCAGAGACTCTTCGAGCCGAGGAAATAGCCATCAAAAACAGAACTTTCCAAGATAAAAGTTTAATATCAATGGAATGAAGGGGTTCAAACGGAACTCCCTGAAGAACTTTAAGAACCAAGTTTAAGCTCCACGGAGGAGCAACAGTTTTAAACGCAGGCTTAATACTAACCAAAGCCTGACAAAATGCCTGGACGTCTGGAACTTCTGCCAGACGCTTGTGCAAAAGAAAAGAGAGCAGAGATCTGTCCTTTTAAAGAACTAGCTGATAAGCCTTTGTCCAAACCCTCTTGGAGAAAGGACAATATCCTAGGAATTCTAACCTTACTCCATGAGTAACTCTTGGATTCACACCAATAAAGGTATTTACGCCATATCTTATGGTAGATTTTCCTGGTGACAGGCTTCCGAGCCTGTATTAAGGTATCAATGACTGACTCTGAGAAGCCACGCCTTGATAGAATCAAGCGTTCAATCTCCATGCAGTCAGTCTCAGAGAAATTAGATTTGGATGATTGAAAGGACCTTGTATTAGAAGGTCCTGCCTCAGAGGCAGAGTCCATGGTGGAAGAGATGACATGTCCACTAGCTCTGCACACCAGGTCCTGCGTGGCCACGCAGGCGCTATCAGAATCACCGATGCTCTCTCCTGTTTGATTTTGGCAATCAGTCGAGGGAGCAGAGGAAACGGTGGAAACACATAGGCCAGGTTGAAGAACCAAGGAGCTGCTAGAGCATCTATCAGCGTTGCTCCCGGGTCCCTGGACCTGGATCCGTAACAAGGAAGCTTGGCGTTCTGGCGAGACGCCATGAAATCCAGTTCTGGTTTGCCCCAACGATGGACCAGTTGAGCAAACCTCCCCCGGATGGAGTTCCCACTCCCCCGGATGAAAAGTCTGACGACTTAGAAAATCCGCCTCCCAGTTCTCTACCCCTGGGATGTGGATCGCTGACAGGTGGCAAGAGTGAGACTCTGCCCAGCAAATTATCTTTGAGACTTCTAACATCGCTAGGGAACTCCTGGTTCCCCCTTGATGGATGATGTAAGCAACAGTCGTGATGTTGTCCGACTGAAATCTGATGAACCTCAGTGTTGCTAACTGAGGCCAAGCTAGAAGAGCATTGAATATTGCTCTTAGCTCCAGAATATTTATTGGGAGGAGTTCCTCCTCCTCAGTCCACGATCCCTGAGCCTTCAGGGAGTTCCAGACTGTGCCCCAACCTAGAAGGCTGGCATCTGTTGTTACAATCGTCCAATCTGGCCTGTGAAAGGTCATACCCTTGGACAGATGGACCTGAGAAAGCCACCAGAGAAGAGAATCTCTGGTCTCTTGATCCAGATTTAGTAGAAGGGACAAATCTGAGTAATCCCCATTCCACTGACTTAGCATGCATAATTGCAGCGGTCTGAGATGCAGGCGCGCAAATGGCACTATGTCCATTGTCGCTACCATTAAGTCGATTACTTCCATGCACTGAGCCACTGACGGGCGTGGAATGGAATGAAGGACACGGCAAGCATTTAGAAGTTTTGATAACCTGGACTCCGTCAGGTAAATTTTCATCTCTACAGAATCTATAAGAGTCCCTAGGAAGGAGACTCTTGTGAGTGGTGATAGAGAACTCTTTTCCACGTTCACTTTCCACCCATGCGACCTCAAATACCAGAACTATCTCTGTATGAGATTTGGCAATTTGAAAGCTTGACGCCTGTATCAGGATGTCGTCTAGATACGGAGCCACCGCTATGCCTCGCGGTCTTAGAACCGCCAGAAGTGAGCCCAGAACCTTTGTAAAAATTCTCGGGGCAGTAGCTAACCCTAAGGGAAGAGCTACAAATTGGTAATGCCTGCCTAGAAAGGCAAACCTTAGGAACCGATGATGATCTTTGTGAATCGGTATGTGAAGGTAGGCATCCTTTAAGTCCACTGTGGTCATGTACTGACCCTCTTGGATCATGGGTAGGATGGTCCGAATAGTTTCCATTTTGAATGATGGAACTCTGAGGAATTTGTTTAAGATCTTTAGATCCAAGATTGGTCTGAAGGTTCCCTCTTTCTTGGGAACCACAAACAGATTTGAATAAAATCCCTGTTCTTGTTCCGTCCGCGGAACTGGAAGGATCACTCCCATTACTAGGAGGTCTTGCACACAGCTTAGGAATGCCTCTTTCTTTATCTGGTTTGCTGATAACCTTGAAAGATGAATTCTCCCTTGTGGAGGAGAAGCTTTGAAGTCCAGAAGATATCCCTGAGATATGATCTCCAACGCCCAGGGATCCTGAACATCTCTTGCCCACGCCTGGGCGAAGAGAGAAAGTCTGCCCCCCACTAGATCCGTTTCCGGATAGGGGGCCGTTCCTTCATGCTGTCTTGGGGGCAGCAGCAGGCTTTCTGGCCTGCTTGCCCTTGTTCCAGGACTGGTTAGGTTTCCAGGCCTGTCTGGAATGAGCAACAGTTCCCTCTTCTTTTGAAGCGGAGGAAGTTGATGCTGCTCCTGCCTTGAAATTTCGAAAGGCACGAAAATTAGACTGTTTGGCCTTTGATTTGGCCCTGTCCTGAGGAAGGGTATGACCCTTGCCTCCAGTAATGTCAGCAATAATTTCCTTCAAGACAGGCCCGAATAAGGTCTGCCCCTTGAAAGGAATGTTGAGTAATTTAGACTTTGAAGTCACGTCAGCTGACCAGGATTTAAGCCATAGCGCCCTACGCGCCTGGATGGCGAATCCGGAATTCTTAGCCGTTAGTTTAGTCAAATGAACAATGGCATCCGAAACAAATGAGTTAGCTAGCTTAAGCGTTCTAAGCTTGTCAATAATTTCATTCAATGGAGCTGTCTGGATGGCCTCTTCCAGGGCCTCAAACCAGAATGCCGCCGCAGCAGTGACAGGCGCAATGCATGCAAGGGGCTGTAAAATAAAACCTTGTTGAATAAACATTTTCTTAAGGTAACCCTCCAATTTTTTATCCATTGGATCTGAAAAAGCACAACTGTCCTCAACCGGGATAGTGGTACGCTTTGCTAAAGTAGAAACTGCTCCCTCCACCTTAGGGACGGTCTGCCATAAGTCCCGTGTAGTGGCGTCTATTGGAAACATTTTTCTAAATATAGGAGGTGGGGAAAAGGGCACACCGGGTCTATCCCACTCCTTGCTAATAATTTCTGTAAGCCTTTTAGGTATAGGAAAAACGTCAGTACACACCGGCACCGCATAGTATCTATCCAGCCTACACAATTTCTCTGGAATTGCAACTGTGTTACAGTCATTCAGAGCAGCTAATACCTCCCCAAGCAATACACGGAGGTTCTCAAGCTTAAATTTAAAATTAGAAATCTCTGAATCAGGTTTCCCCGAGTCAGAGATGTCACCCACAGACTGAAGCTCTCCGTCCTCATGTTCTGCATACTGTGACGCAGTATCAGACATGGCTCTAACAGCATTTGCGCGCTCTAACTCTCCTAACCCCAGAGCTATCGCGCTTGCCTCTTAATTCAGGCAATCTAGATAATACCTCTGACAGGGTATTATTCATGATTGCAGCCATGTCCTGCAAGGTAATCGCTATGGGCGTCCCTGATGTAATTGGCGCCATATTAGCGTGCGTCCCCTGAGCGGGAGGCGAAGGGTCTGACACGTGGGGAGAGTTAGTCGGCATAACTTCCCCCTCGACAGAACCCTCTGGTGATAATTATTTTATAGATAAAGACTGATCTTTACTGTTTAAGGTGAAATCAATACATTTAGTACACATTCTCCTATGGGGCTCCACCATGGCTTTCAAACATAATGAACAAGTAGGTTCCTCTGTGTCAGACATGTTTAAACAGACTAGCAATGAGATTAGCAAGCTTGGAAAACAATTTAAAACAAGTTTACAAGCAATATAAAAAAAACGTTACTGCGCCTTTAAGAAACACAAATTTTCCCAAATTTTGAAATAAGTGAAAAAATGCAGTTACACTAACAAAATTTTTACAGTGTATGTAATAAGTTAGCAGAGCATTGCACCCACTTGCAAATGGATGATAAACCCCTTAATACCAAAAACGGAATAACAAATGACAAAAAACGTTTTTTTAAACAGTCACAACAACTGCCACAGCTCTACTGTGGCTTTTTACCTCCATCAATACGACTTTTGAGCCCTTCAGAGAGGTCCTGGATCATGCAGGAAGAAGCTGGATGTCTGTGTCTAATTTTTGCTGTGCAAAAAAACGCCAAAATAGGCCCCTCCCACTCATATTACAACAGTGGGAAGCCTCGGGGAACTGTTTCTAGGCAAAATTCAAGCCAGCCATGTGGAAAAAACTAGGCCCCAAGAAGTTTTATCACCAAACATATGTAAAAAACGATTAAACATGCCAGCAAACGTTTTAAAATACACTTTTATAAGAGTATGTATCTCTATTAATAAGCCTGATAGCAGTCGCTATCACTGCATTTAAGGCTTTACTTACATTACTTCGGTATCAGCAGCATTTTCTAGCAAATTCCATCCCTAGAAAAATATTTTAACTGCACATACCTTATTACAGGAAAACCTGCACACTATTCCCCCTCTGAAGTTACCTCACTCCTCAGAATTTGTGAGAACAGCAAAGGATCTTAGTTACTTGTTCAAGGTGCCTCATTTCTTCAACCACTGTGGGTAGTAATCACCACCAATGCCAGCTTCAAGGTTCAGGAGCAGTAGATGCGCTTCAGAGCACAGGGCGCATTGTCTCCTCAGGAGACGAGGTTACAAGTAAACATTCTGGAATTCCGTTCAGTCTTTAGGGCTTTTCAGAGCTGACCAAATCTTTTCTTTGATTCAAATCCGACAGTGTCATAGAAGAGGCTTAAGTCAATCACCAAGGCAGAAACTACAGGTCCCTGGTGATGAAAAAAGTGACCAGAATTATTGGCAAAACATTGTATGATCTCAGCCATTTAAACCCTTTTCGAGGCAGACTCCATACCTGGAGGTATTTGACTTGCCATAGATTTCATGGCCTCTCGCTTGAATCTCAAGCTTCCCTGTTATTTTGAGAGTTTGCAGGATCCTAATGTGGCACTAACAGAAGCCCTTAGTGATTCACTGGTCGTTCGGGCAGATCTACCTCTTTCCTCCATTTGTGTTGCTTTCCAGAGTACCTTACAGGACTTTGTATGAAAAGCTGATTCAAATGTCCTCGTACTTATTGGTGGCTTCCTCTCAGAAAGGACTTATTTTAATCAGTATCACAAAACTCTGAATTTGATGGTCTGGCGATTGAACGCCTAGTGCTGTCCCAAAAAGGTTTATCTGATAGATATTGATACATTGATGCATTGATTCAGTAACCATAGAAAAAACGGGCAGCTGGATAAAAACTTAAAAATATCTATTTCTTCCAGGAAGCTCTGGTCAATGGCTTATCTTTTTTTAAATGCCCAGTTCCTAGAATTCTAGGGAGCAACTTCTTCATAACATGGATTGTCAGAGCCTTTAAAAAAAAAAATATTCTTACCTGATGTAATCTCATTTGTAATATTAGAATTTGTCACCTGGCCACCAGGAAGAAGCAGACAAATGGAACTGCCACAAACAAATTGAACAGTGCAGGTTTGTGGACTCTCACTACCAAGTAAGAAAATAATTTATCATTAGGTATGAATAAATTTAGTTTTCTTTATAATGTTAGTGAGAGTCAAATATGGGAAACAATACCCAAGCTGTGGAGTCCACAACTAAAAAAGGGAGGAATAAACAGAAAAGGCAGTTACGTAGTTGCTAGACATCACCACCTGAAGAACTTTCCGGCAAATGATGCCTCAGCAAAGGCAAAAACATCAAATTGATGAAGTGTTCTGTAAGGAAAAAACACAATTTATGCTTACCTGATAAATTTATTTCTCTTGTAGTGTATCCAGTCCACGGATCATCCATTACTTATGGGATACCAATACCAAAGCTAAAGCTAAAGTACACGGATGATGGGAGGGACAAGGCAGGATTAAGCGGAAGGAACCACTGCCTGAAGAACCTTTCTCCCAAACACAGCCTCCGAAGAAGCAAAAGTATCAAATTTGTAAAATTTGGAAAAAGTGTGAAGCGAAGACCAAGTCACAGCCTTGCAAATCTGTTCAACAGAGGCCTCATTTTTAAAGGCCCAGGTGGAAGCCACAGCTCTAGTAGAATGAGCTGTAATCCTTTCAGGGGGCTGCTGTCCAGCAGTCTCATAGGCTAAGCGTATTATGCTCCGAAGCCAAAAGGAGAGAGAGGTTGTCGAAGCTTTTTGACCTCTCCTCTGTCCAGAGAAAACGACAAACAGGGCAGATGTTTGACGAAAATCTTTAGTAGCCTGTAAGTAAAACTTCAAGGCACGGACTACGTCCAGATTATGCAAAAGACGTTCCTTCTTTGAAGAAGGATTAGGACACAATGATGGAACAACAATCTCTTGATTGATATTCCTGTTAGAAACCACCTTAGGTAAAAGCAATATAAAAAAACGTTACTGTGCCTTAAGAGAAACAAATTTTTCCAAAATTTGAAATAACAGTGAAAAAAGGCAGTTAAACTAACGAAATTTTTACAGTGTATGTAACAAGTTAGCAGAGCATTGCACCCACTTGCAAATGGATGATTAACCCCTTAATACAAAAAACAGATTAACAAAACGAAAAATATGTTTTTTAAACAGTCATAACAACTGCCACAGCTCCTACTTTTGAAGCCTTTTGAGCCCTTCAGAGATGTCCTATAGCATGCAGGGGACTGCTGAGGGAAGCTGAATGTCACAGTTTGTAATTTTAACTGCACCAACTGTAACTTTTATACTATAACAGTGGAAAGCCTCAGGAAACTGTTTCTAGGCAAAAATAAAGCCAGCCATGTGGAAAAAACTAGGACCCAATAAGTTTTATCACCAAAGCATATATAAAAACGATTAAACATGCCAGCAAACGTTTTATATTGCACATTAATCAGAGTATATACCTCTGATAGCAAGCCTGATACTAGTCGCTATTAAATCACTGTATTTAGGCTTTAACTTACATTAATCCAGTATCAGCAGCATTTTCTAGCAAATTCCATCCCTAGAAAAACTTAACTGCACATACCTTATTGCAGGATACCCTGCAAGCCATTCTCCCTCTGAAGTTACCTCACTCCTCAGACATATGTGAGAATAGAAGTGGATCTTAGTTACTTCTGCTAAGATCATAGAAAAACGCAGGCAGATTCTTCTTCTAAATGCTGCCTGAGATAAAATAGTACACTCCGGTACCATTTAAAAACAATAAACTTTTGATTGAAGAAAAAAACGAACTATATTTTACCACTTTCCTCTTACTACCTCCAGCTATGTTGAGAGCTTGCAAGAGAATGACTGGATATGGCAGTTAGGGGAGGAGCTATATAGCAGCTCTGCTGTGAGTGATCCTCTTGCAACTTCCTGTTGGGAAGGAGAATATCCCACAAGTAATGGATGATCCGTGGACTGGATACACCTAACAAGAGAAATAAGGTACGGGGTATCACACTGCAGAGCTGAAAGCTCAGAAACTCTCGAGCGGAAGAAATAGCAAGTGCAAATAAAACATTCCAAATAATATAAGAACAACATGCATTGGCTCAAACGGAGCCTGCTGCAAAACTTTAAGAACTAGATTAAAGTTCCAAGGAGGAGCAACAGGTTTAAACACAGGATTGATTATAACCAGGGCCTGTACAAAAGCTTGAACAACTGGTAAATCAGCCATACGTTTGTGCAAAAGGATAGATAAAGCAGAAATCTGACCCTTCAGAGTACTGACTGACAAACCCTTCTCCAGGCCATCCTGAAGATAAAATACGAGGAATCTTCATCCGGCTCCAGAAGAAACCCTTAGATTCGCACCAATAAAGATATTTACACCATACCTTATGGTAAATCTTGCGTCTAGATAGAACTAGCCTTTTAATCTCCAAGCAGTCAGTTTCAGAGAATCCAGGTCTGGAGGGAGGAAAGGACCCTGAATCAGAAGGTCTTTCCTCAGAGGTAACCTCCAAGGAGGTAGAGATGACATCCTTACCGCGATCTGCGAACCATATCCTGCGAGGCAATGCAGGAGCTATTAGCAAACAGTGGAAACATATGACAAAGAGAACCACCAAGGAACCGCTAGAGCATCTATCAGAGCGGTCTGAGGATCTCTTGACTTTGAACCGTACTTTGGAACCTTGGCGTTTTGGCGGGACGCAATCAAAGCCACCTATGGAAACCCCCACCTGAGGGTTATCTGAGAGAAAACTTCCAGATGGAGAGCCCACTCCCCAGGATGAAATGTCTGTCTGCTCAGAAAATCTGCCTCCCAATTATCCACTCCTTTTATGTGAGCTTCCGCCGACTGCAGAATGCAAGTCACCTCCTTCATGGCCAAAGAACTCAGAGTTCGTCCCTAGTGGTTGATGTATGCCACTGAGGTGATGTTGTCCGACTGGAATCTGATAAACCGGACTAAAGATAATTGAGGCCAAACTGTCAAGGCATTGAAGAATGCTCTCAACTCCAAGATGTTTATGGGAAGAGAAGACTCTTCCCGAGACCAAAGACCCTGAGCTTTTAGTGAGCCCCAAACTGCTCCCCAGTCTGACAGGCTCGCGTCCAGTCACAATCACCCAGGAAGGTCTCAGGAAGCAAAAGCCCCAAGACATATTCTCCTGTGAAATCCACGATGAGAGAATGTCTCTTGTAAGGGGGTCCAGATTTATACTCTGCGATAAATCTGAATGGTCTCTGTTACATTGACAGAGCATGCAAAGCTGCAGCAGTCACAGATGGAACCGAGCAAAAGGAATGATGTCCATGGAAGCCACTATCAGACCAATCACCATGCATTGATCCACTGATGGATCAAAAGCAGACTGGAGGGAAAGGCAAGAAGCAAGAAGTTTGGAAAATCTTCAGAGACAGAGAATCTATGATTGTCAATAGGAAACACACTTGTAGTTGGAACTAGAGAACTCTTTCACAGATTCCCCTTCCACCCCATAGGAAGGAAGAAAAAACAAAATCTCTGTATGAGATTTTGCTAGTTGAAAAGAGGACGCCTGAACTAAGATGCCTTCTAGATAAGGCGTCACAGCAATTCCCTGGGATCTGATCACTGCCAATAGAGCTCCCAGAACCTTTGTGAATATTCTGGGAGCTGTGGCAAGACCAAACGTAAGTGCAATAAACTGGAAATGCTTGTCCAGAAAAGCAAACCTTAGAAACCGGTAATGATCCCTGTGAATGGGAACTTTTAAATACACGTCCTTCAGGTCTATAGTCGTCAAGAACTGACCTTCCTGAACCAATGTAAGAATGGAACGAATAGTTTCCATCTTGAAGGACGGAACCCTGAGGAATTTGTTGAGACACCTTAGATCTAGGATGGGACGAAATGTTCCCTCCTTTTTGGGAACTACAAATAGATTTGAATAGAATCCTAGACCCAGTTCCTCTAGAGTGAATGGTACAATAACTCCCAGGGAGGATAGATCCTTTATGCAATTTAAAAAGGCCTCTCTCTTAACCTGGTTTGAAGATAGTCTTATATGAACCAAAATAAGGATAGTGTCAGAACTAGACCTCCAAACAATGACATGTTGCATCTATGAAAGGTTTTTCCATTCTTCTATGTATCTTAAAATAAATATATATATATATATATATATATATATATATATATATATATATATATATATATATATATATATATATATATATATATATATATATCACATCTTGATTATTATTGTAATTTATAGCGTGTTTAAGTAAGGTCTGCCTAATACACAGAGGGGGCGTTATTTAATTGTTCAATTAGAATTTAACCAATGGGTGTTTTTATGTGTCTTAAAATAGAGGCAGAGAGGTCCTAACACCAATGGCTATGACTACGGCATAAAGCCGAAACACGTAAGCCAGCTTGGTGTTGCGCACTCTGTGTTGGATGCTGCCGTTTCCAGTTTTTCCTATTTTTAATGTGGATAATAAAGCTTTTGTTTTTTTTAACTAACTGTCCGGACTTCCTTTTTTCGAGGATAGTCTTGACAGGAAAAACCTGTCCCTTGGAGGGCAAGACTTCAATCCTATCTTGTAACCCTGGGATACTATGTCCACAGCCCACAGATCTGGGACATTACGTATCGAAGCCTGTTGGAAAAGAGAAAGTCTGCCCCCCACCTGATCCAAAATCGTTTTTTGTTTTCCCTTGTTCCAGGGCTGGCTGTATTTCCAAGTGGACCTGGATTGGTCTAGTTTGGAAGAGGAGGACTTCTATCCCTTAAAGTTGCGAAAAGATTGAAAATTACAAGTCTGTCGACCTCTAGGTCTATTCTTCTTGTCCTGAGGTAGGAAAGATCCCTCTCCACCCGTTATCTCTGAAATGATTTATGCCAGACCAGGTCCAAAAAGAGAGAGCCAAAAGCTTGGCCTTTGAAGAAACATCAGCCGAACAAGATTTTAACCACAAAGCTCTGCAGGCTAGCACACTGAAGCTAGACATCTTAGCTCCCAATCTAATTATCTGCATTTTGGCATCACAGATAAAGGTATTGGCCAGTTTGAGAGCTTTGATCCTATCTTGGATCTCCTCTACCGTAGTTTCCTCTGCATTGCACCAATAAGACGCTGCTGCCGCAACCATGGCAATACTTGCTGCAGGTTGCCACTGTAATCCTTGATGGATGTACATCTTTTTTAAGCCTCGAGCTTCTTATCCATTGGATCCTTAAAAGAGCAACTATCCTCTATATCCCTTATGCCCAAGTCTCATAATGTTTATAAGTGCCATACTGTATAAGAAGTGCTAAATATATTGTCCCCAATATGAATCCTTGACTAATAAGGATTATTATGTCCCAGAAAGGATCTGAAAAAAAAAATGTATGCTTACCTGATAAATGTATTTCTTTCTTGACACAGTGAGTCCACGGATCATCATCAATTACTGTTGAGAATATCACTACTGGCCAGCAAGAGGCAGCAAAGAGCACCACAGCAAAGCTGTTAATTATCACTTCCCTTCCCATAAACCCTTCGACCAAGGGAAAGGAGAAAAATGAAGTAACACACGGTGCAGAGGTGCCTGAAGTTTATAGAATAAAAAAAAAACTGTCTGAAAAAAGTGGACTCACTGTGTCAAGAAATAAATTTATCAGGTAAGCACGGTGAGTCCACAGATCATCATCAATTACTGTTGGGAATCAATACCCAAGCTAGAGAACACAGATAAGGGAGGGACAAGACAGGCAACCTATACAGAAGGCACCACTGCTTGAAGAACCCTTCTCCCAAAAGAAGCCTCAGCCGAGACAAAAACATCAAATTTGGAAAAAATTATGCAGAGAGGACCAAATTGCAGCCTTGCAAATCTGTTCCCCAGAACCTTCATTCTTGTAAACCCAAGAAGCAGACACAGCCCTAATGGAAAGAGCTGTAATTCTCTCTCAGGAAGCTGCTGTTCAGCAGTCTCATAAACCAAACGAATAATACTTCTCACCAAAGGGAAAGAAAAGTAGCAGAAGTTTTCTGACCTTTACAATTCCCAGAGAAACAGAAGACTGGTGAAAATTCTTAGTCGCCTGTAGATAGAAAATAAGAACACGCACATCATCCAAGATGTACCACCAACGTTCCTTATGAGAAGAAGGACTTGGCATAGAGAAGGAACAACAATTTCCTGAAAATTTTCCTATCCAAAAAATCTTAGGAAGAAAACCTGTTAGTACAAAAAAATAGTCTCATCTGCAACAAAGAAAAGATAAGGCGAATCACACTGCCAAACAGAATTCTGAGACTCTCCAAGATAATAAATCAATATCTATGGAATGAAAAGGCTCAAACAGAACCTGCCGCAAAACTTTAAGAACAAGGTAAGACCCCAAGGTGGAGCAACCGACTTAAACACAAGCCTAATTCCGACCAGGGCCTGACAAAAGAAATGCACATTTGGAACGTCCACCAGATGCTTATGTAGCAAAAATAGACAATGCAGAGATCTGATCCTTCAGGGTACTGACTGACAAACCCTTCTCCAGATATCCTGGAGACAGGACTAGAATCTAGGAATCCTGACTCCACTCCAAGAGTAGCCCTTGGAGTCCCACCAAAAAAGATAAGTATGCCATAATCTTATGACAAAACTTTTAGAAACTGGCCTGCAAGACTGAGTCATGGTCTCAATGACCGACTCAGAAAACCCACGTTTAGACAAAACCCAGCGTTCAATCTCCAAGCAGGCAGCATCAGAGAAACTAGATTTAGATGAGAGACTCAAAAGTGTTGAGATGCCATTACCACTAAGTCTGCATAATACCAGGTCCTGCGAGGTCACGCAAGACCTAAAATTCTGTCTAGGATGACGAAAACTCAAACCCAAGATTGAAGGTCAGAATCTGAGTTACGTGAGGTAAATAAATAGATCCTGTTCCCAAACTGGGACTGTGAATGTCACTCCCAGAGAGGAAGAGCCTGAACATCCAGTTCGAGGAAAGCCTCTCATCAAATCTGGATTGCAGATTCCATAGAAAGAGAAATCTGCCCCTGGGAGGAAGTCTTGGATTGGACTCCAAAGGGCATGACTGAGCAAAAAAGGGAAAAGGAAACTATCCTTCAGTCTTACTCTCTAGACATGTGGAAGAAAAAAAAAATTCACCCTTACAGCCAGAGGAATATTCTGCTAGACCAAGTACCAACAAGGTCTCAACCATAAAAGGAGACGCCAGAAGCGTTGATTAGGAGGAAAAAAAACAGAATTTATGTTTACCTGATAAATTTCTTTCTCCAACGGTGTGTCCGGTCCACGGCGTCATCCTTACTTGTGGGATATTCTCTTCCCCAACAGGAAATGGCAAAGAGCCCAGCAAAGCTGGTCACATGATCCCTCCTAGGCTCCGCCTACCCCAGTCATTCGACCGACGTTAAGGAGGAATATTAGCATAGGAGAAACCATATGGTACCGTGGTGACTGTAGTTAAAGAAAATAAATTATCAGACCTGATTAAAAAAACCAGGGCGGGCCGTGGACCGGACACACCGTTGGAGAAAGAAATTTATCAGGTAAACATAAATTCTGTTTTCTCCAACATAGGTGTGTCCGGTCCACGGCGTCATCCTTACTTGTGGGAACCAATACCAAAGCTTTAGGACACGGATGAAGGGAGGGAGCAAATCAGGTCACCTAAATGGAAGGCACCACGGCTTGCAAAACCTTTCTCCCAAAAATAGCCTCAGAAGAAGCAAAAGTATCAAACTTGTAAAATTTGGTAAAAGTGTGCAGTGAAGACCAAGTCGCTGCCCTACATATCTGATCAACAGAAGCCTCGTTCTTGAAGGCCCATGTGGAAGCCACAGCCCTAGTGGAATGAGCTGTGATTCTTTCGGGAGGCTGCCGTCCGGCAGTCTCGTAAGCCAATCTGATGATGCTTTTAATCCAAAAAGAGAGAGAGGTAGAAGTTGCTTTTTGACCTCTCCTTTTACCTGAATAAACAACAAACAAGGAAGATGTTTGTCTAAAATCCTTTGTAGCATCTAAATAGAATTTTAGAGCGCGAACAACATCCAAATTGTGCAACAAACGTTCCTTCTTTGAAACTGGTTTCGGACACAGAGAAGGCACGATAATCTCCTGGTTAATGTTTTTGTTAGAAACAACTTTCGGAAGAAAACCAGGTTTAGTACGTAAAACCACCTTATCTGCATGGAACACCAGATAAGGAGGGGAACACTGCAGAGCAGATAATTCTGAAACTCTTCTAGCAGAAGAAATTGCAACTAAAAACAAAACTTTCCAAGATAATAACTTAATATCAACGGAATGTAAGGGTTCAAACGGAACCCCCTGAAGAACTGAAAGAACCAAATTGAGACTCCAAGGAGGAGTCAAAGGTTTGTAAACAGGCTTAATTCTAACCAAAGCCTGAACAAAGGCTTGAACATCTGGCACAGCTGCCAGCTTTTTGTGAAGTAACACCGACAAGGCAGAAATCTGTCCCTTCAGGGAACTTGCCGATAATCCTTTTTCCAATCCTTCTTGAAGGAAGGATAGAATCCTAGGAATCTTAACCTTGTCCCAAGGGAATCCTTTAGATTCACACCAACAGATATATTTTTTCCAAATTTTGTGGTAAATCTTTCTAGTTACAGGCTTTCTGGCCTGAACAAGAGTATCGATAACAGAATCTGAGAAACCTCGCTTCGATAAAATCAAGCGTTCAATCTCCAGGCAGTCAGCTGGAGTGAAACCAGATTCGGATGTTCGAACGGACCCTGAACAAGAAGGTCTCGTCTCAAAGGTAGCTTCCAAGGTGGAGCCGATGACATATTCACCAGATCTGCATACCAAGTCCTGCGTGGCCACGCAGGAGCTATCAAGATCACCGACGCCCTCTCCTGATTGATCCTGGCTACCAGCCTGGGAATGAGAGGAAACGGCGGAAACACATAAGCTAGTTTGAAGGTCCAAGGTGCTACTAGTGCATCCACTAGAGCCGCCTTGGGATCCCTGGATCTGGACCCGTAACAGGGAACTTTGAAGTTCTGACGAGAGGCCATCAGATCCATGTCTGGAATGCCCCACAGCTGAGTGACTAGGGCAAAGATTTCCGGATGGAGTTCCCACTCCCCCGGATGCAATGTCTGACGACTCAGAAAATCCGCTTCCCAATTTTCCACTCCCGGGATGTGGATAGCAGACAGGTGGCAGGAGTGAGACTCCGCCCATAGAATAATCTTGGTCACTTCCTCCATCGCTAGGGAACTCCTTGTTCCCCCCTGATGGTTGATGTACGCAACAGTCGTCATGTTGTCTGATTGAAATCGTATGAACTTGGTCCTTGCTAGCTGAGGCCAAGCCTTGAGAGCATTGAATATCGCTCTCAGTTCCAGAATATTTATCGGTAGAAGAGATTCTTCCCGAGACCAAAGACCCTGAGCTTTCAGGGATCCCCAGACCGCGCCCCAGCCCGTCAGACTGGCGTCGGTCGTGACAATGACCCACTCTGGTCTGCGGAATGTCATCCCTTGTGACAGGTTGTCCAGGGACAGCCACCAACGGAGTGAGTCTCTGGTCCTCTGATTTACTTGTATCTTTGGAGACAAGTCTGTATAGTCCCCATTCCACTGACTGAGCATGCACAGTTGTAATGGTCTTAGATGAATGCGCGCAAAAGGAACTATGTCCATTGCCGCTACCATCAACCCGATCACTTCCATGCACTGAGCTACGGAAGGAAGAGGAACGGAATGAAGAATCCGACAAGAGTCCAGAAGCTTTGTTATTCTGGCCTCTGTTAGAAAAATCCTCATTTCTGAGGAATCTATAATTGTTCCCAAGAAGGGAACCCTTGTTGACGGGGATAGAGAACTCTTTTCCACGTTCACTTTCCAGCCGTGAGATCTGAGAAAGGCCAGGACGATGTCCGTGTGAGCCTTTGCTCGAGGGAGGGACGACGCTTGAATCAGAATGTCGTCCAGGTAAGGTACTACTGCAATGCCCCTTGGTCTTAGCACCGCTAGAAGGGACCCTAGTACCTTTGTGAAAATCCTTGGAGCAGTGGCTAATCCGAAAGGAAGCGCCACGAACTGGTAATGTTTGTCCAGGAATGCAAACCTTAGGAACCGATGATGTTCCTTGTGGATAGGAATATGTAGATACGCATCCTTTAAATCCACCGTGGTCATGAATTGACCTTCCTGGATGGAAGGAAGGATAGTTCGAATGGTTTCCATCTTGAACGATGGGACCTTGAGAAATTTGTTTAAGATCTTGAGATCTAGGATTGGTCTGAACGTTCCCTCTTTTTTGGGAACTATGAACAGATTGGAGTAGAACCCCATCCCTTGTTCTCTTAATGGAACAGGATGAATCACTCCCATTTTTAACAGGTCTTCTACACAATGTAAGAACGCCTGTCTTTTTATGTGGTCTGAAGACAACTGAGACCTGTGGAACCTCCCCCTTGGGGGAAGTCCCTTGAATTCCAGAAGATAACCCTGGGAGACTATTTCTAGCGCCCAAGGATCCAGAACATCTCTTGCCCAAGCCTGAGCGAAGAGAGAGAGTCTGCCCCCCACCAGATCCGGTCCCGGATCGGGGGCCAATATTTCATGCTGTCTTGGTAGCAGTGGCAGGTTTCTTGGCCTGCTTTCCCTTGTTCCAGCCTTGCATTGGTCTCCAAGCTGGCTTGGCCTGAGAAGTATTACCCTCTTGCTTAGAGGACGTAGCACCTTGGGCTGGTCCGTTTTTACGAAAGGGACGAAAATTAGGTCTATTTTTTGCCTTGAAAGGCCGATCCTGAGGAAGGGCGTGGCCCTTACCCCCAGTGATATCAGAGATAATCTCTTTCAAGTCAGGACCAAACAGCGTTTTCCCCTTGAAAGGAATGTTTAGTAGCTTGTTCTTGGAAGACGCATCAGCCGACCAAGATTTCAACCAAAGCGCTCTGCGCGCCACAATAGCAAACCCAGAATTCTTAGCCGCTAACTTAGCCAATTGCAAAGAGGCGTCTAGAGTGAAGAATTAGCCAATTTGAGAGCATTGATTCTGTCCATAATCTCCTCATAAGGAGGAGAGTCACTATCGAGCACCTTAATCAGTTCATCAAACCAGAAATATGCGGCTGTAGTGACAGGGACAATGCATGAAATGGGTTGTAGAAGGTAACCCTGCTGAACAAACATCTTTTTAAGCAAACCTTCTAATTTTTTATCCATAGGATCTTTGAAAGCACAACTATCCTCTATGGGAATAGTGGTGCGTTTGTTTAAAGTAGAAACCGCTCCCTCGACCTTGGGGACTGACTGCCATAAGTCCTTTCTGGGGTCGACCATAGGAAACAATTTTTTAAATATGGGGGGAGGGACGAAAGGAATACCGGGCCTTTCCCATTCTTTATTAACAATGTCCGCCACCCGCTTGGGTATAGGAAAAGCTTCTGGGAGCCCCGGCACCTCTAGGAACTTGTCCATTTTACATAGTTTCTCTGGGATGACCAAATTTTCACAATCATCCAGAGTGGATAATACCTCCTTAAGCAAAATGCGGAGATGTTCCAATTTAAATTTAAATGTAATCACATCAGATTCAGCCTGCTGAGAAATGTTCCCTAAATCAGTAATTTCTCCCTCAGACAAAACCTCCCTGGCCCCCTCAGATTGGGTTAGGGGCCCTTCAGAGATATTAATATCAGCGTCGTCATGCTCTTCAGTAACTAAAACAGAGCATCCACGCTTACGCTGACAAGGGTTCATTTTGGCTAAAATGTTTTTGACAGAATTATCCATTACAGCCGTTAATTGTTGCATAGTAAGGAGTATTGGCGCGCTAGATGTACTAGGGGCCTCCTGAGTGGGCAAGACTCGTGTAGACGAAGGAGGGAATGATGCAGTACCATGCTTACTCCCCTCACTTGAGGAATCATCTTGGGCATCATTGTCATTATCACATAAATCACATTTATTTAAATGAATAGGAATTCTGGCTTCCCCACATTCAGAACACAGTCTATCTGGTAGTTCAGACATGTTAAACAGGCATAAACTTGATAAGAAAGTACAAAAAACGTTTTGAAATAAAACCGTTACTGTCACTTTAAATTTTAAACTGAACACACTTTATTACTGCAATTGCGAAAAAACATGAAGGAATTGTTCAAAATTCACCAAACTTTCACCACAGTGTCTTAAAGCCTTGAAAATATTGCACACCAATTTTGGAAGCTTTAACCCTTAAAATAACGGAACCGGAGCCGTTTTAAGCTTTAACCCCTTTACAGTCCCTGGTATCTGCTTTGCTGAGACCCAACCAAACCCAAAGGGGAATACGATACCAAATGACGCCTTCAGAAGTCTTTTATAAGTATCAGAGCTCCTCTCACATGCGACTGCATGCCATGCCTCTCAAAAACAAGTGCGCAACACCGGCGCGAAAATGAGACTCTGCCTATGCTTTGGGAAAGCCCCTAAAGAATAAGGTGTCTAAAACAGTGCCTGCCGATATTATTATATCAAAATACCCAGAATAAATGATTCCTCAAGGCTAAATAAGTGTTAATATCAATCGATTTAGCCCAAAAAAAGTCTACAGTCTAAATAAGCCCTTGTGAAGCCCTTATTTACAATCGTAATAAACATGGCTTACCGGATCCCATAGGGAAAATGACAGCTTCCAGCATTACATCGTCTTGTTAGAATGTGTCATACCTCAAGCAGCAAAGGACTGCAAACTGTTCCCCCAACTGAAGTTAATTGCTCTCAACAGTCCTGTGTGGAACAGCCATGGATTTTAGTTACGGTTGCTAAAATCATTTTCCTCATACAAACAGAATTCTTCATCTCTTTTCTGTTTCTGAGTAAATAGTACGTACCAGCACTATTTGAAAATAACAAACTCTTGATTGAATAATGAAAAACTACAGTTAAACACTAAAAAACTCTAAGCCATCTCCGTGGAGATGTTGCCTGTACAACGGCAAAGAGAATGACTGGGGTAGGCGGAGCCTAGGAGGGATCATGTGACCAGCTTTGCTGGGCTCTTTGCCATTTCCTGTTGGGGAAGAGAATATCCCACAAGTAAGGATGACGCCGTGGACCGGACACACCTATGTTGGAGAAATAAGAATTAAACCTGCAACTGCAGAATTATGAAGCCTAAGCTGTTCCGCTAAACCTCAGGTAGGTTACTCAGCTGCCAAGACTGCAGCATCAATGTCCGGAGGCTAGTACAGCAAGTCTAATAAGACAAGGCATTGCTCTAAAAGAACAATTAAATCTCCAGATACTTATTCACCATGGTAGAAAAGTTCCCTTCTACTTAGGACACTGTGCACTTTAAGGAGTCAGCGACAAGAGAATCCTGAAAAGGACTGGAGACAGGGAGAAAGGTATCCCTAGCTTCTCCTATGAAAAAAAAATTCATAGCACTTCTAGATGAAAAGATCAAGTTTACTAAACTTCCAAGGGTCGACAACGACGGGGACATCGATGACGTCCAAGTAGCCAAAAACCTCCTTTAACAATACACGAGGTGTTCAATCATACATCTTAAGATCACTTCTGCATCAGAAGCAGGAATTACACTGCCAAAATCTGAGACAACCCTCAGAAACTACAAGCAAATCCTCCTCACCAGACTTAGAAGAGAGAACGACCTGTGTAGCAGAATGTGGAACAGAAACCTTATCTGAAAACTATCTGAAACTTTAATGTCCTCTTGCATTTCCCCTGTAGATAAGGAAAAACAGACAAAGCCGTAGATATCGCAGAGGGTACCTGAGCTGCAAATACACTCCTTCAGGATATTGAGAGGAACCCCAGAGCACTGCATGTGATGCGATAGAGGCTTGGGACGTTTCAGGAGAAAGCTGTGGCAATGCCTTAACAGCATCATCCTGGGAGACAGACTCAGATTGCAACAAATTAGGTGTACATTCCATAGCTCTGGCTAATATATGCAGCACTGAAAAGCATAGACCAATTAAACTGTCTAGAAATTTTGTATTGAGGAACAAGAGGCTCAAAGAAAAATATAAATCATTATTTCAAAAGTATATTTAATATGAGGGACATAAATGTTTACAACAACAATTTGCCCTCAATAATATAATGGACATAAATGTTCATAGAAAAAAACAGACCCTGTTCCAAGGTCAAATGACTGCCAACCACTAACCTTAAAGGGACATGAAACCCAAATGTTTTCTTCCATGATTCAGATAGAATATGATTTAAAACAACTTTCCTATTTACTTCTTTTAATTAGCTTCCTTCTCTTTTTATCCTCTGCTGAACGGTTTATCTAGGCAAGCTCAGGAGCAGCAGAGAACCTAGGTTCTAGCTGTTGATTGGTGGCTATATATATATATATATATATATATATATATATATATATATATATATATATATATATATATATATATATATATATATATAGTGATTGGCTCACCCGTGTGTTCAGTTAGAAACCATTAGTGCATTGCTGCTCCTTCAACAAATGATACCAAGAGAATTAAATAGATTAGACAATAGAAGTAAATTAGAAAGTTGTTTAAAATTGTATTCTCTATCTGAAGCATGAAAGAAAATTTTTGGGTTTCATGTCCCTTTAAGAAATATGACAATAAATATTTAAAACACAGTATGGCCATAAACACAGAATATGAAAACAAACGTTACTGACAGGGCAACATCTATATTAACTGCAATGTCCTCTAAACGTGAGGAAATCTGAGCTGCTTGCTGACAAAACAGCTTTAAAACATACAGTAACCAGAATGTCACGCTTTTCTCAACCCGAGAACGAGGTGGGGAAACCTATCTAAACTCAGAGCCTTAAAGTAGACTAGCTGCAAAAAGGAGCATTCACATTCACTAATTTAAATTTTGATCTCTGAGCGCCCCTGCTCTAAATCCTACAAGCTGTCAGCTTGACACGGAGGAATAGCCAGCGAACATTTTATAAGATGGCGCCGCTATGCTTAAGCGTCACACTTGACACAGAGAAGGCGGGAACTAAAAACGGCCAGAAAATTAAGCGCACATATGTACCGCGCTTCATTCCGCCGAAAGTATTTAACAAAACACAGTGCAGACCTCCCGACCTTCCTCTGTAATTTCCCCTTTAGGCAAAAATAACAAATCTAGGTCCGCTCTTAACTAGCAAGCGGATGAAATTGCCCCAAAAGAATGGAGCCTCTAGCTTTGTGCAGAACCTAGAGGGACTTTGCTATATGCACAAATCATGAATGAGGGAATGATTTACCTCACACAACAATGTCTTCAAAATTTTTACTGAGCACCATATAAATTTAACCCCTTCCTTGTCTGAAGGAGGATAACCCCAAAGTCTCCATGTCACTATGAAGTGCCTGCCCACTGCTATTAAACATCCTAGATTATGGATGTAGTGTCCCACATAACGTACAGAGAGAAATTAAGCCCTGTAGTGACAGTCTCCTAGCCCCAGAAGACAAAAGGCACTTACCTGCACATTCAGCTGTCCGGCAGGACGACAGCTCACCCGGTATGGGAGGAGGCCTCTCCTCACAGGGACCTAAGGAAACGAGGACAGAGTAAGCCTACTCTGGCTTTCTATACTTAGGGCAGCAAACCTGTTAGCAAAACGCAGCAAGGCACAACTTACAAGTTCCTAACTGCTTTAAAGCCACCACTGCCCTACTGAAGAGACTAACATGGAGTACGGCTAAACCCAGCCTTGAGAGTTAGTTCAGAGTAAACCTACTCTGCAATCAAGATTTTATTTTGCAATCCAGAGAAATAAGCAGACAACAAAAATTCACCTCCTCCTTGCACCGCAGGCAAAGAGAATGACTGCGGTTTATGGGAAGGGAAGTGATAATTAACAGATTTGCTGTGGTGCTCTTTGCCTCCTCCTGCTGGCCAGGAGTAATATTCCCAACAGTAATTGATGATGATCTGTGGACTCACCGTGTCATTAGAAAGAAAGAGGATTAACCTCTTAAGTGCTGCTGTCCTTCTGTACCTAGAAGGCAAAGGCACTTACCTTAGATCCAACTGCATGATAGATGCTGATCCTTAGGTATGGCAGGTAATTCACTCCCTGTCATGAACCTGTAGGAAAAGAAAGAACAGAGTAACCAACTCTGGCTTTCCACAAAGGGGTAGCTAAGTGTTTAAAGTAAAACAGACTTCTTCGCCAACTTTTAACTTCTAAAAAAAAAACACCACTACTCTTACTAAAGAGATTGAAGTGGACACAGCCAGACCCAAATCCTTGCTTGCAGGGAAAAGTACCCATAAAAAGATTAAATATCATCAGACACCAACTTCGCACAACCTCTGAAGAGAATGAATGGGGATTATGGGTAAGGGAAGTTACAATTAAAAGATTTGCCACGTGCTCTTTGCCTCCTGTTGGCCAAGAGTTGAATATCCCACTAGTAATTGGAATGATGTTGTGGACTCTCCATGCCATAGGAAAGAAAAATACATTTTTTCCTTCCACCAAAAAATATTTTAAATAGTGCTCTTTCAGTTTCTTTAAAATTATATTAAATGTTTCAGTATATGCATTTGACAACACATTCAAATAAAGAATTATTACCCTGCCAGGAAAAGCAGTTGACAGTTTGTAAAGAGACTGTGCCAGCAGGATTTTGGGATTATTAACCATTTCTCCAATAGGGTCATGGTCCTTCTTGCCAGCAAATGCCAGCTGTGAGAATGCAGTCTGATATCCTGGAGTATCTTCAATATCAATAAAGTGTTCATCATCAGGAATTGTATCATCTTCTGGTAGCTCAAACAAACCAATGAGGGCCTGTAGCAATGGAGTCCTAGAAGAGATAGGTAGACATTTTAATACTAAAAAAAAAAAAAAAAAGTGAAATTTTTCCATCATGAAAACCCAAGTGGAGAATATGTACTACACGTGATAATTGTAGGCTACTGATACTCAAGCTGTTACCAGTTCGTAAAAAAAAACAGAATTTAATCACAAGTCCTGCACAGAAGAAATGTTATGTAGTATTGAACAATTCTTAATACTCAGTGATAACATTGCGTACTGCCAAGTAAAACCATCTAATGCCTGCTAGTTGCAGTTCACGTCAAGCTAGTAACTAGTCTTACCCCCCCCCCCCCAAAAAAAAAAAACATGATTCATGGATCAGACCAGGTAAAAGATGCCAATTTTTGTTTTAGGGCAGGTCTTCAGAAAAATCAATTTATGCCTACCTGATAAATTAATTTATTTCATGGTGGTGAGAGTCCATAAGCCATTACTAATTAATCTTCTCACACATACCTAAGTCTAACGTATGGCCAAGCAAAATAAGGTACGAACCATAAAGAGAGCAGGGGGGAAAAAATGTGCTAAAGAAAAAAAACAAACAAACATAAAAACATAAAGGGTGGAGTATCATGGACTTTCACCACCATGAAAGAAATGAATTAATCATCCAGTAAGCATAAATTATATTTTCTTTCATTACAGGCGGTGAGAGTCCACAATTCATGAAATAAAAACAATTTATGCTTACCAGATAAATTCCTTACTTCCAGATAGGGAGAGTCCAAGGCGTCATTCCTTACTGTTGGGAAATAAAATACTTGGCCACCAGGAGGAGGTAAAGACACCCCAGACAAAGGCTTAAATATCGCTCCCACTTCCCTCGACAGAATGACTGGGGTAATGAGGAACAAGGAAAAGTAGGAGAAACATTAGGGTACAAATGATGCCAGAAGAATAAAATAGGGGACCACCCAAAGACAAGAAAAATTGTGCGGGGGCAGTGGACTCTACCTATCCGGAAGGAAAGGAATTTAATCTGGTAAGCATAAAACAATTTATGACGTATGGGATAGCAGATACCCAAGATGTGGAACTTCCACGCAAGAGTCACTAGAGAGGGAGGGATAAAATAAAGGCAGCCAATGCCGCTGAAAAATTAATCCACAACCCAAATCAAAGGTTTCAATTTTTATAATGAAAAAAACTGAAATTATAAGCAGAAGAATCACACTGAAACAGCTGCCTGAAGTACTATTCTACCAAAAACTGCTTCTAAAAAAGAGAAAACATCAAAATGGTAGAATTTAGTAAAAGTATGCAAAGAAGACCAAGTCGTTGCTTTGCAAATCTGATCAACAGAAGCTTCATTCTGAAAAGCCCAGGAAGTAGAAACTGACCTAGTAGAATGAGCCGTAATCCTCTGAGGCGGGGATTAACCCGACTCCAAATAAGCATGATGAATCAAAAGCTTTAACCAAGATGCCAAAGAAATGGCAGAAGCCTTCTGACCTTTCCTAAAACCAGAAAAGATAACAAATAGACTAGAAGTCTGTCTGAAATCTGAATAGCTTCAACATAATATTTCAAAACTCTTAACACATCCAAAGAATGTAAGAATCAAACCAAAGAATTATTAGGATTAGGACACAATGAAAAAAAAATAATTCCTTCACTAATGTTGTTAGAATTCACAACTTTAGGTGAAAATTGAAATGAGGACAGCAAAAACCACCTTATCCTGATAAAAAATCAGAACAAGGAGATTCACAAGAAAGAAAAGATAATTCAAAAACTGTTCTAGCTGAAGAGATATCTAAAAAGAACAATACTTTCTATGAAAGTAATTAATGTCCAAAGAAAGCATATGCTCAAACAGAAGAGCCTGTAAAGCCTTCAGAATCAAATTATGTCTCCAAAGAGGAGAAATTGGCTTAATGACAGGCTTGATACGAACCAAAGCCTGAACAAAACAATGAATATCAGAAAGATTTGGCAATTCTTACTGTGAAACAGCACAGGAAAAGCAGATATTTGTCCTTTCAAGGAACTTGCAGACAAAAACCTTATAAAGAAACTAAAAAATCCTAGGAATTCTAAAAGAATGCCAAGAGAATTCATAAGAAGAGCATCATGAGATGTAAATCTTCCAAACTCGATAATAAATCCTACTAGACACAGATTTACGAGCCTGCAACATAGTATTAATTACTGAGTCAGAGAAACTTCTATGACTAAGTACTAAGCGTTAAATTTTCATACCATCAAATTACTAATTTGAATTCCTGATGAAAAAAACGAATGTTAAGATATAAGGTCTGGCCTTAATGGAAGTAACCAAGATTGGCAACTGAACATCCGAACAAGAACCATATACCAAAACCTGTGTGGCCATGCTAGAGCCACCAGCCACACCAAAGACTGCTCTCTGATGATTTTGAAAATAACTCTTAAAAGAAGAACCAGAGATGAAAAAATATAGGCAGATTGAAAATTCCAAGGAAGTGTCAATGCATACACTACTTCCGCCTGAGGATCCCCTGACCTGAATAGGCCCCTGGGAAGTTCCTTGTTAAGATGAGATGCCAACAGATCTATTTCTGGAAGCCCTCACATCTGAAAAATTGAAAAACATATCTGGGTAAAAGGACCATTCTCCCGGATGTAAAGCTTGAATAACAGAGATAATCCGCTTCCCAATTGTCTATACCTGGGAAAAAGACCACAGAAATTAGATAGGAGCTGAATTTAACCCAAGCAAATATCCTAGATACTTCTGTCACAGCCTAAGAACTGATAGTCCCACCCTGATTGACATACGCCACAGTTGTGACATTGTCTGAAAAAACAATAAGCGTCTCTTCTTCAAAAAGAAACCAAACTGAAGAACTCTGAGAATGCACGGAGTTCCAAAAATATGAAATGGTAATCTCGCCTCCTGAGATTTCCAAACCCCTTATGATGACAGAGATCCTCAGACAGCCTCCCAACCTAAAAGACTTGCATCTGTAGAGATCCTGGTCCAGGTTGAAAGAACCGAAGAGACCTGTAGAACTAAATGATGGTGATCTTAACCACAGAATCAAAGATATTTAAACATTAGGATTCAAAGATATAAAAAAGTGATATCCTAGAATCCCTGCACCATTATTCAGCATAAGAAACTGGAAAGGTTTCCTAAATGAGCAAAGGGAATCGAATCCAATGCTGCAGCCATGAAACCTAAAACTCCCATGCCTATATAGCAACTTGAAGGAAATAATAGAGACTGAAAGTTCCGACAAACGGAACCCAATAAACTTGTCACTTGTCTGTTTAGAGACAAAAACATTGACACAATTTATCTGGAAACCTAAAAAAGGTGACCCATGTGTGAGGAATCAAGGAGCTTTTGATAAAAAGATCCTCTAACCATGTCTTGAAGAAACAACAAAGTGAATCGTATGAGATTCCACAGAATGAAAAGATTGAGCCAGTACCACAATACCGTCCAAATAAGGAATATTGAGAACCTTGAAGATTCTTAGAGCTGTCGCTAGACCAGAAGGAAAAGCAACAAATTGGTAATGCTTGTCAAAAAAAGAGAATCTCAAAAACTAAAAATAATCTGAATGAAAACAGAAAATGAAGATATGCATCTATTGTATCTAATGTAAACAAAAAAATGCCATCACTGACCAAAAAAAGGCAGACAAGACCATATAAACACCATTCTAAAAGATGGTACATTTATATGACAATTCAAAAAAGATTTTCTATCTTTGGAACAATGAATAGTCTTGAATAAAACCCCAAAACCCAGTTCCTAAAAATGGAACTGGAATAAATACCCCAGAAGACTCCAGGTCTGAGCAGCGCCTGAGCCCCAACGGGTGACCACCAGTACCCAAAACATATAGGTCTGAAACACACTTCAGGAAAGTGTTCGTTTTACTGAAATAGCTGGAATACGAAAGAGAAAAAAGACTTCTCACAGATGGTTTTACTCTGAATCCTATTCTGTACCCAAAGTCTAAGAAGTTTGGACCGAATAGAACCAAACAAATTTCAAAAAAGTCTTAACCTGCCCCTTACCAGCCAAGCTGGAAAAAGAACCGCACCTACATGCAAATTTGGGGAGCTGACTTTTAAAAGGCTTAAATGAATGAAGAAAAAAACTTCCAATTATAAACATGTTACTTGGGGATTTTAGAAATCAAATTAGCATTCCAAGATTGAAATCACAAAGATCTTCTAGCTAAAATAGCTAAAGACATAGATTAAACCTCATTTGCGAAAATATTTAATAAAATGACAACACAAATGAAATTATTAGCATGTTAATTAAGTTAAAGGACCAGTCAACACACTGGACTTGCACAACAAATGCAAGAAAACAAGACAATGCAATAGCACTTAGTCTGAACCTCAAAAGAGTAGTAGATTTTGTCCTTTTAACAATGCTAAACAAATCATAATCCGATACTTGATCTTAAAGTATCCAACCAGAAAGATGAAGCAATTGCAACATCAGCCAAATAAATTACAGGTCTAAGAAAAGTACCTGAAAATAATTTTCCTTAAATAATATACAACCATCTGAAGGAAAAAAATAAATACTATTTCCTATAAGAATAATAGTATATTTAGCAGGAGTAGAGATAGCCCCATTAACTTGGGGAATCACAAAGTTAGTCTAGCTAAAATAGCTAAAGACATAGATTAAACCTTATTTGCGAAAATATTTAATAAAATAACACAAATGAAATTATTAGCATTTTAATTAAGTTAAAGGACCAGTCAACACACTGGACTTGCACAATCAACAAATGCAAGAAAACAAGACAATGCAATAGCACTTAGTCTGAACTTCAAATGAGTAGTAGATCTTGTCCTTTTAACAATGCTAAACAAATCATAATCCGATACTTGATCTTAAAGTATCCAACCAGAAAGATGAAGCAATTGCAACATCAGCCAAATAAATTACAGGTCTAAGAAAAGTACCTGAAAACAATTTTCCTTAAATAAGATACGACCATCTGAAGGAAAAAAATAAATACTATTTGCTATAAGAATAATAGTATATTTAGCAGAAGTAGAGATAGCCCCATTAACTTGGGGAATCTCTCCTCAAAACTGAAAACTAACTGCCTATTGCATTCCCTAGTATCAGGAACTGGGAAAAAACTTCTGAAGAAACCACAGAAGATAAATAAGCAGAATTTAAATGTTAGCTAGTCTTTAAAATCAAAAGAACTAGTTACTTCAATATCCAAAATAATCAACACCTTTTGAACAAAGAACAAATGTACTTTATTAAAAATAAAAAAGTAGATTTGCTAGTGTCAACATCTGATGAAGAATAAATTCTGAATGAGAAAAAACACCATCAGAGAAGGATAATTCATTATGTTGTTGGTCATTTGAAACTTCATCAACTAAAAAAAGAAGTTTGAAAAAGACCTAAAAATTTATTATAAGGCGGGATGTCAGACAAAGCCTTTAAAATAGAATCAGAAAAAAACATAATTTATGCTTACCTGATAAATTTATTTCTCTTGTAGTGTAGTCAGTCCACGGGTCATCCATTACTTATGGGATTATATCTCTTCCCCAACAGGAAGTTGCAAGAGGATCACCCAAGCAGAGCTGCTATATAGCTCCTCCCCTCACATGTCATATCCAGTCATTCGACCGAAACAAGACGAGAAAGGAGAAACCATAGGGTGCAGTGGTGACTGGAGTTTAATTAAAATTTAGATCTCCCTTAAAAGACAGGGCGGGCCGTGGACTGACTACACTACAAGAGAAATAAATTTATCAGGTAAGCATAAATTATGTTTTCTCTTGTTAAGTGTAGTCAGTCCACGGGTCATCCATTACTTATGGGATACCAATACCAAAGCTAAAGTACACGGATGAAGGGAGGGACAAGGCAGGAACTTTAAACGAAGGAACCACTGCCTGAAGCACCTTTCTCCCAAAAATAGCCTCCGAAGAAGCAAAAGTGTCAAATTTGTAAAATTTTGAAAAAGTGTGAAGTGAAGACCAAGTTGCAGCCTTGCAAATCTGTTCAACAGAGGCCTCATTTTTAAAGGCCCAGGTGGAAGCCACAGCTCTAGTAGAATGAGCTGTAATTCTTTCAGGAGGCTGCTGTCCAGCAGTCTCATAGGCTAAATGTATTATGCTACGAAGCCAAAAAGAGAGAGGTAGTCGAAGCCTTTTGACCTCTCCTCTGTCCAGAGTAAACGACAAACAGGGAAGAAGTTTGACAAAAATCTTTAGTTGCCTGCAAATAGAACTTCAGGGCACGTACTACGTCCAGATTATGCAAAAGTTGTTCCTTCTTTGAAGAAGGGTTAGGACACAATGATGGAACAACAATCTCTTGAATGATATTCCTGTTAGAAACTACCTTAGGTAAAAACCCAAGTTTAGTACGCAGAACTACCTTGTCTGAATGAAAAATCAGATAAGGAGAATCACAATGTAAGGCAGATAACTCAGAGACTCTTCGAGCCGAGGAAATAGCCATCAAAAACAGAACTTTCCAAGATAACAGCTTGATATCAATGGAATGAAGGGGTTCAAATGGAACGCCTTGCAGAACGTTAAGAACTAAGTTTAAGCTCCACGGCGGAGCAACAGTCTTAAACACAGGCTTAATCCTAGCCAAAGTCTGACAAAAAGCCTGAACGTCTGGAACTTCTGCCAGACGTTTGTGTAGAAGAAAAGACAGAGCAGAAATCTGTCCCTTTAACGAACTAGCAGATAAGCTCTTTTCTAAACCCTCTTGTAGAAAAGACAATATCCTAGGAATCCTAACCTTACTCCATGAGTAACTCTTGGATTCGCACCAATATAAATATTTACGCCATATCTTATGGTAAATTCTTCTGGTAACAGGTTTCCTAGCCTGTATTAAGGTATCAATAACCGACTCCGAGAAGCCACGCTTTGATAGAATCAAGCGTTCAATCTCCATGCAGTCAGCCTCAGAGAAATTAGATTTGGATGGTTGAAAGGACCCTGAATTAGAAGGTCCTGCCTCAGAGGCAGAGACCATGGTGGACAGGACGACATGTCCACTAGGTCTGCATACCAGGTCCTGCGTGGCCACATAAGCGTTACCAGAATCACCGATGCTCTCTCCTGTTTGATCTTGGCAATCAGTCGAGGAAGTATCGGAAATGGTGGAAACACATAAGCCATGTTGAAGACATCTATCAGCACTGTTTCCGGGTCCCTGGACCTGGATCCGTAACAAGGAAGCTTGGCGTCCTGGCGAGACGCCATGAGATCCAGATCTGGTTTGCCCCAACGATGAAGCAGTTGAGCGAAGACCTCCGGATGAAGTTCCCACTCCCCCGGATGAAAAGTCTGGCGACTTAGAAAATCCGCCTCCCAGTTCTCCACGCCTGGGATGTAGATTGCTGACAGGTGGCAAGAGTGAGACTCTGCCCAGCAAATTATCTTTGAGACTTCCAACATCGCTAGGGAACTTCTGGTTCCCCCTTGATGGTTGATGTAAGCCACAGTCGTGATGTTGTCCGACTGAAATCTGATGAACCTCAGAGTTGCTAACTGAGGCCAAGCTAGAAGAGAATTGAATATTGCTCTTAACTCCAGAATATTTATTGGGAGGAGTTTCTCCTCCTGAGTCCATGATCCCTGAGCCTTCAGGGAATTCCAGACTGCGCCCCAACCTAGAAGGCTGGCGTCTGTTGTTACAATCGTCCAATCTGGCCTGCGAAAGGTCATCCCCTTTGACAGATGGGGCAGAGAAAGCCACCATAGAAGAGATTCTCTGGTCTCTTGATCCAGATTTAGCCGAGGGGACAAATCTGAGTAATCCCCATTCCACTGACTTAGCATGCACAATTGCAGCGGTCTGAGATGCAGGCACGCAAATGGTACTATGTCCATTGCCGCTACCATTAAGCCGATTACTTCCATGCACTGAGCTACTGACGGGTGTGGAATGGAATGAAGGGCACAGCAAGCATTTAGAAGTTTTGATAACCTGGCCTCCGTCAGGTAAATTCTCATCTCTACAGAATCTATAAGAGTCCCTAGGAAGGAAACCCTTGTAAGTGGTAATAGAGAACTCTTTTCCACGTTCACCTTCCACCCATGCGACCTCAGAAATGCCAGAACTATCTCTGTATGAGACTTGGCAGTTTGAAAACTTGACGCTTGTATCAGAATGTCGTCTAGGTACAGAGCCACCGCTATGCCTCGCGGTCTTAGTACCGCCAGAAGTGAGCCCAGAACCTTTGTAAAGATTCTTGGAGCCGTAGCTAACCCGAAGGGAAGAGCTACAAACTGGTAATGCCTGTCTAGGAAGGCAAATCTTAGGTACCGATAATGATCCTTGTGAATCGGTATGTGAAGGTAGGCATCCTTTAAGTCCACTGTGGTCATGTACTGACCCTCTTGGATCATGGGTAGGATGGTTCGAATAGTTTCCATTTTGAATGAAGGAACTCTTAGGAATTTGTTTAGGATTTTTAAGTTCAAGATTGGTCTGAAGGTTCCCTCTTTCTTGGGAACCACAAATAGATTTGAATAGAATCCTTGCCCGTGTTCCGTCCGCGGAACTGGGTGGATCACCCCCATTAGTAAGAGGTCTTGTACACAGCGTAGAAACGCCTCTTTCTTTATTTGGTTTGCTGATAACCTTGAAAGATGAAAACTCCCTTGTGGAGGAGAAGCTTTGAAGTCCAGAAGATATCCCTGAGATATGATCTCCAACGCCCAGGGATCCTGGACATCTCTTGCCCAAGCCTGGGCAAAGAGAGAAAGTCTGCCCCCCACTAGATCCGTTTCCGGATAAGGGGCCCTCTCTTCATGCTGTCTTAGGGGCAGCAGCAGGTCTTCTGGCCTGCTTGCCCTTGTTCCAGGACTGGTTAGTTTTCCAGCCCTGTCTGTAACGAGCAACAGCTCCCTCCTGTTTTGGAGCGGAGGAAGTTGATGCTGCTCCTGCCTTGAGGTTACGAAAAGGCACGAAAATTAGACTGTTTGGCCTTTGATTTGGCCCTGTCCTGAGGCAGAGCATGGCCCTTACCTCCCATAATGTCAGCGATAATTTCTTTCAAGCCGGGCCCGAATAAGGTCTGCCCTTTGAAAGGAATATTAAGCAATTTAGATTTAGAAGTCACGTCAGCTGACCAGGATTTAAGCCATAGCGCTCTGCGCGCTTGGATGGCGAATCCGGAGTTCTTAGCCGTAAGTTTGGTTAAATGTACGATGGCATCAGAAACAAATGCGTTAGCTAGCTTAAGTGCTTTAAGCTTGTTCATAATTTCATCCAATGGAGCTGTGCGAATGGCCTCTTCCAGAGACTCAAACCAGAATGCCGCCGCAGCAGTGACAGGCGCAATGCATGCAAGGGGCTGTAAGATAAAACCTTGTTGAACAAACATTTTCTTAAGGTAACCTAATTTTTTATCCATTGGATCTGAAAAGGCACAACTATCCTCCACCAGGATAGTGGTACGCTTAGCCAAAGTAGAAACTGCTCCCTCCATCTTAGGGACCGTCTGCCATAAGTCCCGTGTGGTGGCGTCTATTGGAAAAAAATTCCTAAATATAGGAGGGGGGGAAAAGGGCACACCGGGTCTATCCCACTCCTTGCTAATAATTTCTGTAATCCTCTTAGGTATAGGAAAAAACATAATTTATGCTTACCTGATAAATTTATTTCTCTTGTAGTGTAGTCAGTCCACGGGTCATCCATTACTTATGGAATATATCTCTTCCTAACAGGAAGCTGCAAGAGGATCACCCAAGCAGAGCTGCTATATAGCTCCTCCCCTCACATGTCATATTCAGTCATTCGACCAAAGCAGACGAGAAAGGAGAAACCATAGGGTGCAGTGGTGACTGGAGTTTAATTAAAATTTAGATCTGCCTTAAAGACAGGGCGGGCCGTGGACTGACTACACTACAAGAGAAATAAATTTATCAGGTAAGCATAAATTATGTTTTCTCTTGTTAAGTGTAGTCAGTCCACGGATCATCCATTACTTATGGAATACCAATACCAAAGCTAAAGTACACGGATGAAGGGAGGGACAAGGCAGGAACATTAAACAGAAGGAACCACTGCCTGAAGTACCTTTCTCCCAAAAATAGCCTCCGAAGAAGCAAAAGTGTCAAATTTGTAAAATTTTGAAAAGGTGTGAAGCGTAGACCAAGTCGCAGCCTTGCAAATCTGTTCAGAGGCCTCATTTTTAAAGGCCCAGGTGGAAGCCACAGCTCTAGTAGAATGAGCTGTAATCCTTTCAGGAGGCTGCTGTCCAGCAGTGTCATAGGCTAAACGTATTATGCTACGAAGCCAAAAAGAGAGAGAGGTAGCCGAAGCCTTTTGACCTCTTCTCTGTCCAGAGTAAACGACAAACAGGGAAGAAGTTTGACGAAAATCTTTAGTTGCCTGCAAATAGAACTTCAGGGCACGGACTACGTCCAAATTATGCAAAAGTCGTTTCTTCTTTGAAGAAGGGTTAGGACACAGTGATGGAACAACAATCTCTTGATTGATATTCCTGTTAGTAACTACCTTAGGTAAGAACCCAGGTTTAGTACGCAGAACTACCTTGTCTGAATGAAAAATCAGATAAGGAGAATCACAATGTAAGGCAGATAACTCAGAGACTCTTCGAGCCGAGGAAATAGCCATCAAAAACAAAACCTTCCAGGATAACAGCTTGATATCAATGGAATGAAGGGGTTCAAATGGAACGCCTTGAAGAACATTAAGAACTAAGTTTAAGCTCCACGGCGGAGCAACAGTCTTAAACACAGGCTTAATCCTAGTTAAAGCCTGACAAAAAGCCTGAACGTCTGGAACTTCAGCCAGACGTTTGTGTAGAAGAATAGACAGAGCAGAAATCTGTCCCTTTAACGAACTAGCAGATAAGCCCTTTTCTAAACCCTCTTGTAGAAAGAACAATATCCTAGGAATCCTAACCTTACTCCATGAGTAACTCTTGGATTCGCACCAATATAAATATTTACGCCATATCTTATGGTAAATTTTTCTGGTAACAGGCTTCCTAGCCTGTATTAAGGTATCAATAACAGACTCAGAGAAGCCACGCTTTGATAGAATCAAGCGTTCAATCTCCAAGCAGTCAGCCTCAGAGAAATTAGATTTGGATGGTTGAAAGGACCCTGAATTAGAAGGTCCTGTCTCAGAGGCAGAGACCACGGTGGACAGGACGACATGTCCACTAGGTCTGCATACCAGGTCCTGCGTGGCCACGCAGGCGCTATCAGAATCACCGAAGCGCTCTCCTGTTAGATCTTGGCAATCAAACGAGGAAGCATCGGGAATGGTGGAAACACATAAGCCATGTTGAAGACCCAAGGGGCTGTCAGAGCATCTATCAGCACCGCTCCCGGGTCCCTGGACCTGGATCCGTAACAAGGAAGCTTGGCGTTCTGGCGAGACGCCATGAGATCCAGATCTGGTTTGCCCCAACGAAGAATCAGTTGAGCAAAGACCTCCGAATGAAGTTCCCACTCCCCCGGATGAAAAGTCTGGCGACTTAGAAAATCCGCCTCCCAGTTCTCTACGCCTGGGATGTAAATCGCTGACAGGTGGCAAGAGTGAGACTCTGTCCAGCGAATTATCTTTGAGACTTCCAACATCGCTAGGGAACTTCTGGTTCCCCCTTGATGGTTGATGTAAGCCACAGTCATGATGTTGTCCGACTGAAATCTGATGAACCTCAGAGATGCTAACTGAGGCCAAGCTAGGAGAGCATTGAATATTGCTCTTAATTCCAGAATATTTATTGGGAGGAGTTTCTCCTCCTGAGTCCATAATCCCTGAGCTTTCAGGGAGTTCCAGAATGCGCCCCAGCCTAGAAGGCTGGCGTCTGTTGTTACAATCGTCCAATCTGGCCTGCGAAAGGTCATCCCCTTGGACAGATGTGGCCGAGAGAGCCACCATAGAAGAGAATCTCTGGTCTCTTGATCCAGACTTAGTAGGGGGGACAAATCTGAGTAATCCCCGTTCCACTGACTTAGCATGCACAATTGCAGCGGTCTGAGATGCAGGCGCGCAAATGGTACTATGTCCATTGCCGCTACCATTAAGCCGATTACTTCCATGCACTGAGCTACTGACGGGTGTGGAATGGAATGAAGGACACGGCAAGCATTTAGAAGTTTTGATAACCTGGCCTCTGTCAGGTAAATTTTCATCTCTACAGAATCTATAAGAGTCCCTAGAAAGGGAACCCTTGTAAGTGGTAATAGAGAACTCTTTTCCACGTTCACCTTCCACCCATGCGACCTCAGAAATGCCAGAACTATCTCTGTATGAGACTTGGCAGTTTGAAAACTTGACGCTTGTATCAGAATGTCGTCTAGGTACGGAGTCACCGCTATGCCTCGCGGTCTTAGTACCGCCAGAAGTGAGCCCAGAACTTTTGTAAAGATTCTTGGAGCCGTAGCTAATCCGAAGGGAAGAGCTACAAACTGGTAATGCCTGTCTAGGAAAGCAAATCTTAGGTACCGATAATGATCCTTGTGAATCGGTATGTGAAGGTAGGCATCCTTTAAATCCACTGTGGTCATGTACTGACCCTCTTGGATCATGGGAAGGATGGTTCGAATAGTTTCCATTTTGAATGATGGAACTCTTAGAAATTTGTTTAGGATTTTTAAGTCCAAGATTGGTCTGAAGGTTCCCTCTTTCTTGGGAACCACAAATAGATTTGAATAGAATCCCTGCCCGTGTTCCGTCCGCGGAACTGGGTGGATCACCCCCATTAGTAAAAGGTCTTGTACACAGCGTAGAAACGCCTCTTTCTTTATTTGGTTTGCTGATAACCTTGAAAGATGAAATCTCCCTCGTGGAGGAGAAGTTTTGAAGTCCAGGAGATATCCCTGAGATATGATCTCCAACGCCTAGGGATCCTGGACATCCCTTGCCCAAGCCTGGGCGAAGAGAGAGTCTGCCCCCCACTAGATCCGTTTCCGGATAGGGGGCCCTCTCTTCATGCTGTCTTAGGGGCAGCAGCAGGTCTTCTGGCCTGCTTGCCCTTGTTCCAGGACTGGTTAACTTTCCAGCCCTGCCTGTAACGAGCAACAGCTCCTTCCTGTTTTGGAGCGGAGGAAGTTGATGCTGCTCCAGCCTTGAAGTTACGAAAGGCGCGAAAATTAGACTGTTTGGCCTTTGATTTGGCCCTGTCCTGAGGTAGAGCATGGCCCTTACCTCCCGTAATGTCAGCTATAATTTCTTTCAATCCGGGCCCGAATAAGGTCTGCCCTTTGAAAGGAATATTAAGCAATTTAGATTTAGAAGTCACGTCCGCTGACCAGGATTTAAGCCATAGCGCTCTGCGCGCTTGGATGGCGAATCCGGAGTTCTTAGCCGTAAGTTTGGTTAAATGTACGATGGCATCAGAAACAAATGCGTTAGCTAGCTTAAGTGCTTTAAGCTTGTTCATAATTTCATCCAATGGAGCTGTGCGAATGGCCTCTTCCAGAGACTCAAACCAGAATGCCGCCGCAGCAGTGACAGGCACAATGCATGCAAGGGGCTGTAAGATAAAACCTTGTTGAACAAACATTTTCTTAAGGTAACCCTCTAATTTCTTATCCATTGGATCTGAAAAGGCACAACTATCCTCCACCGGGATAGTGGTACGCTTAGCTAAAGTAGAAACTGCTCCCTCCACCTTAGGGACCGTCTGCCATAAGTCTCGTGTGGTGGCGTCTATAGGAAACATTTTCCTAAATATGGGAGGAGGGGAAAAGGGCACACCAGGTCTATCCCACTCCTTGCTAATAATCTCTGTAAGCCTTTTAGGTATAGGAAACACGTCAGTACACACCGGTACCGCATAGTATCTATCCAACCTACATAATTTTTCTGGAATTCCAACAGTGTTACAATCATTCAGAGCCGCTAATACCTCCCCTAGCAATACGCTGAGGTTCTCAAGCTTAAATTTAAAATTAGAAATCTCTGAATCCAGTCTCCCTGGATCAGATCCGTCACCCACAGAATGAAGCTCTCCGTCTTCACGTTCTGCAAACTGTGACACAGTATCTGACATGGCTCTCACCTCATCCGTGCGCTCTGTCCTTAACCCAGAGCTATCGCGCTTGCCTCTTAATTCTGGCAATTTAGATAATACTTCTGTCATAACAGTAGCCATGTCTTGCAAAGTGATTTGTAAGGGCCTCCCTGATGTACTTGGCGCCACAAAATCACGCACCTCCTGAGCGGGAGGCGAAGGTACTGACACGTGAGGAGAGTTAGTCGGCATAACTTCCCCCTCGTTGTCTGGTGATAATTTCTTTACATGTAAAGATTGACTTTTATTTAAAGTAGCATCAATGCAATTAGTACATAAATTTCTATTGGGCTCCACATTGGCCTTTAAACATAGTGAACAAAGAGATTCATCTGTGTCAGACATGTTTAAACAGACTAGCAATGAGACTAGCAAGCTTGGAAATACTTTTCTAAATAAATTTACAAGCAATATAAAAAACGCTACTGTGCCTTTAAGAAGCACAAAAAGCTGTCACAGTTGAAATAACAATGACCAAAATAGTTATAGCAACCAATTTTTCACAGTAAATGTATTAAGTTAGCAAAGGATTGCACCCACCAGCAAATGGATGATTAACCCCTTAATACCCAAAAACGGATTAACAATTTAATAATTAACGTTTTTCTCACAGTCAAAACACACTGTCACAGGTCTGCTGTGACTGATTACCTCCCTAAAAATGAATTTTGAAGACCCCTGAGCTCTCTAGACGATCTGGATCATGGAGGATGAAGTAGACAGATTGTGACTGAAATTTTACTGCGCAAAAAAGTGCTAAAATAGGCCCCTCCCACTCATTTTACAACAGTGGGGAAGCTCAGAAAACTGTTTCTATGCAGAAAACAAAGATGGCCATGTGGTAAAAATCATGCCCCAATAAGTTTTATCACCAAGTACCTCACAAAAAACGATTAACATGCCAGTAAACGTTTTAAACATACATTTGAAAAGTTATGAATTGTTATTAATAAGCCTGCTACCAGTTGCTTTTACTGCAGTTAAGGCTCATACATTATTTCAATATTAACAGTATTTTCAGAGTCAATTCCATTCCTTAGAAAAATACATTCAGTGTACACACACTCATCAGCCTAATACCAGTCGCTATCACTGCATTTAAGGCTGAACTTACTTTACATTGGTATCAGCAGTATTTTCTCAGTCAATTCCATTCCTCAGAAAAATAATTACTGCACATACCTCATTTGCAGGGGGGCCCTGCATGCTATTCCCCTTCTCTGAAGTTACCTCACTCCTCAGATGAGAACAGCCAGTGGATCTTAGTTACGTCTGCTAAGATCATAGAAAACGCAGGCAGATTCTTCTTCTAATGCTGCCTGAGAATAAACAGCACACTCCGGTGCCATTTAAAATAAACTTTTGATTGTAGAAATAAACTAAGTTAAAAAAAACACCACAGACCTCTCACAGCGACCTATCTAGTTAGGCTGCAAGAGAATGACTGAATATGACATGTGAGGGGAGGAGCTATGTAGCAAGCTCTGCTGGGTGATCCTCTTGCAGCTTCCTGTTAGGAAGAGATATATTCCATAAGTAATGGATGACCCGTGGACTGACTACACTTAACAAGAGAAACATAATTTATGTAAGAACTTACCTGATAAATTAATTTATTTCATATTGGCAAGAGTCCATGAGCTAGTGACGTATGGGATATACATTCCCAGCAGAGCTGTCCATATAGCTCCCCCCTAGCTCCACCCCCCAGTCATTCGACCAAAGGTTAAGCAGGAGAAACCATAGGGTGCAGTGGTGAATGTAGTTTAAACAAAACATTTTTTACCTGACAATTGCCAGGGCGGGCCGTGGACTGAATACACCGCAAGAGAAAGTAATCAGGTAAGCATAAATTCTGTTTTCTCTTGCAAGGTGTATCCAGTCCACGGATTCATCCTTACTTGTGGGATACCAATACCAAAGCTTTAGGACACGGATGAAGGGAGGGAACAAGACAGGTACCTTAAACGGAAGGCACCACTGCTTGCAAAACCTCTCCCAAAAATAGCCTCCGAAGAAGCAAAAGTATCGAATTTATAAAATTTGGCAAAACTATGCAGTGAAGACCAAGTCGCTGCCTTACAAATCTGTTCAACAGAAGCCTCATTTTTGAAAGCCCATGTGGAAGCCACTGCTCTGGTAGAATGAGCAGTAATTCTTTCAGGAGGCTGCTGGCCAGCAGTCTCATAAGCCAAACGGATGATGCTTTTCAGCCAAATGGAAAGAGGTAGCAGTCGCTTTCTGACCTCTCCTCTTACCAGAATAGATAAACAAAGAAGATGTTTGTCTGAAATCCTTAGTTGCTTGTAAATAGAACTTTAAAGCACGAACTACATCAAGATTATGCAAAAGACGTTCCTTCTTCGAAGATGGGTTAGGACACAGAGAAGGAACAACTATTTCCTGGTTAATATTCTTGTTAGAAACAACTTTAGGAAGAAAACCAGGTTTGGTACGCAAAACTACCTTATCTGCGTGGAACACCAGATAAGGTGAATCACACTGTAAGGCAGATAATTCTGAGACTCTTCGAGCAGAAGAGATAGCTACCAAAAACAAAACTTTCCAAGATAACAACTTAATATTTATGGAATGTAAAGGTTCAAACAGAACCCCTTGAAGAACTGAAAGAACTAGATTTAGACTCCATGGCGGAGCCACAGGTTTATAGACAGGCTTGATTCTGACTAAAGCCTGTGCAAACGCTTGAACGTCCGGTACCTCTGCCAGACGCTTGTGTAAAAGGATAGACAGAGCAGATATCTGTCCCTTTAAAGAACTAGCCGACAATCCTTTCTCCAAACCGTCTTGGAGAAAAGACAATATCCTGGGAATCCTAATCTTACTCCATGAGTAACCCTTGGATTCACACCAAAGATATTTCCACCATATCTCATGGTAGACCTTCCTGGTGACAGGCTTTCTAGCCTGGATCAGAGTATCTATAACCGACTCAGAAAAACCACGCTTTGAAAGAATTAAGCGTTCAATCTGCAAGCAGTCAGACGTAGAGAAACTAGATTTGGATGCTTGAACGGACCCTGTATTAGAAGGTCCTGTCTCATTGGCAGTGTCCATGGTGGGACAGATGACATGTCCACTAGGTCTGCATACCAAGTCCTGCGTGGCCACGCAGGCGCTATCAAAATCACTGACACCTTCTCCTGCTTGATTCTGGCGATCAGACGAGGGAGAAGAGGAAACGGTGGGAAAACATAAGGCAGATTGAAGGACCAATGCGCTACTAGAGCATCTATCAATGCCGCCTTGGGGTCCCGGGACCTGGATCTGTAGAGAGGAAGCTTAGAGTTCTGACGGGACGCCATCAGGTCCAACTTTGAAATGCCCCATAGCTGAGTCAGCTGGGCAAATACCTCTGGGTGGAGTTTCCACTCCCCCGGGTGAAAAGTCTGACGACTTAGAAAATCCGCCTCCCAGTTGTCTACACCTGGGATGTGAATTGCTGATAGCTGGCAGGAGAGGGCCTCCGCCCACCTGATTATTTTGGTTACGTCCCTTATCGCTAGAGAACTCTTTGTTCCCTTAATGTAAGCTACAGTCGTAATGTTGTCCGACTGAAATCTTATGAATTTGGCCGCAGCTAGGTGAGGCCATGCCTGAAGCTCGTTGAATATCGCCCTCAGTTTGCGCTACAGATGGCAGAGGAATGGAATGAAGAACTCGGCAAGTAGTTAAAAGTTTCAAGTTTCTGATCTCCGTCAGAAATATTTTCATTTCTACCGAATCTATTGGTGTTCCTAGGAAGGGAACCCTTGTGAGTGGGGACAGGGAACTCTTTGTGATGTTCACCTTCCCCCCGTGAGACCTTAGAAAGGCCAATACAATCTCCGCGTGAGCCTTGGCTCTGTGAAAAGACGGCACCTGAATTAAGATGTCGTCCAAATAAGGCGCCACTGCAATGCCCCTTGGTCTTAGAACTGCCAGAAGGGACCCTAGCACCTTTGTGAAAATTCTGGGAGCAGTGGCTAAGCCGAATGGAAGAGCCACAAACTGGTAATGCTTGTCTAGAAAAGCGAACCGGAGGAACCGATGATCTTTGTGGATTGGGATATGCAGGTACGCATCCTTTAGATCCACGGTAGTCATATATTGACCTTCCTGGATCATAGGTAAGATTGTCCGAATGGTCTCCATCTTGAATGATGAGACTCTGAGGAATTTGTTTAGAAATTTGAGATCCAGGATTGGTCTGAAAGTTCCTTCTTTTTTGGGAAACACAAACAGGTTTGAGCAAAACCCCAGCCCTTGTTCCGCAATTGGAACTGGGTGGATCACTCCCATTGTATGTAGGTCTTCTACATAGCGTAAAAACGCCTCTTTCTTTGTCGTGTCTGTAGACAGACGAGAAATATGGAACCTTCCCCTTGGAGGGGAGTCCTTGATTCTAGAAGATATCCCTGGGTAACAATCTCTAAAGCCCAGGCCTGAGCGAAGAGAGAAAGTCTGCCCCCTACTAGATCCGGTTCTGGATCGGGGGCTACCCCGTCATGCTGTCTTGGTAGCAGCTGCAGGCTTTTTGGCCTGTTTACCCTTGTTCCAGCCCTGATAAGGCTTTGTTCTATAGCTGTATGTTACATAATAATACAGTTTGGATGTAAAGATACCTTTATATGCAGTTTTTATTTGTGCATTTTGTAAGTAGCCATTTGTACGTGTGCTCTTACACTGAATTAAAGAATACTACACTTGAATTGGGCTGCGCCTGTCTTTGTTCTCTTTTCACAGATTACAGGTTGCCTGGGGCTGTGAAGCGTTACCCTCTTGCTTTGCAGCTGTAGAGGCTGAAGCGGGACCGCTCCTGAAATTACGAAAGGAACAAAAATTAGATTTGTTTTTAGCCTTAAAAGGCTTGTCCTGGGGGAGAGAATGGCCCTTTCCCCCGGTGATTTCTGAAATAATCTCTTTCAATTCTGGCCGAAAAGGGTCTTTCCCTTGAAAGGGATATTTAACAATTTGGATTTTGACGACACATCGGCCGACCATGACTTGAGGCAAAGCGCTCTGCGTGCCACAATGGCGAAGCCTGAATTTTTTGCCGCCAACTTAGCTGATTGCAAAGCGGCATCTGTGATAAATTAATTAGCCAGCTCTAGATCCCTAATTCGATCCATAATTTCGTCATATGAGGTCTCCGTCTGGAGCGACTCCTCCAGCGCCTCAAACCAGAAAGCTGCTGCAGTAGTTACAGGAACAATGCAGGCAATAGGTTGGAGAAGAAAGCCTTGTTAAACAAAGATTTTCTTAAGTAAACCTAACTTTTTATCCATAGGATCTTTAAAAGCACAACTGTCTTCAATTGGTATGGTTGTGCGCTTAGCAAGTGTCGAAACAGCCCCCTCTACCTTAGGGACCGTCTGCCACGAGTCCCGCCTAGGGTCAGTTATGGGGAACATTTTCTTAAAAATAGGTGGGGGGACAAAAGGGACACCTGGTCTATCCCACTCCCTAGTAACAATATCCGCAAACCTCTTAGGGATCGGAAATGCATCAGTGTATACAGGAACCTTTAGGTACTTGTCCATTTTACACAACTTCTCTGGGACCACCATAGGGTCACAATCATCCAGAGTAGCTAATACCTCCCTGAGCAAAACGCGGAGGTGTTCTTTAAATTTAAATGCTAATGAATCTGACTCTGCCTGATGAGAAACCTTTCCTGAATCGGAAATTTCTCCCTCAGACATCAAATCCCCCACCTCCATTTCAGAGCGTTGTGAGGGTACATCAGATGAGGGTACATCAGATAAGGCTACCAAAGCTTCAGACTGCTCATAATCTGTTCTTAAAACAGAGCTACCACGCTTTGTAGGAAAAACTGGCAGTTTGGCTAGAAGGCCGCAAGGGAATTATCCATAACTGTCGCTAGTTGTTGCAATGTAATAGGGGCAGACGCATTAGAGGCAGTAAGTGTCGCTTGCGCGGGCGTAACTGGTTGTGACACATGGGGAGAGGTAGACTGACTATCATCATTACCTTCAGTCTGAGAATCATCTTGGGCCACATTTTTAAGTGCAACAATATGATCTTTAAAGTGTATAGACACATTAGTGCAATTGGGACACATTCTGAGAGGGGGTTCCACCATGGCTTCTAACACATTGAACAAGGATTTTCCTTAGTGTCAGACATGTTTAACAGACTAGTAGCATACACAAGCAAGCTTGGAAAACACTTGAATCAAATAAAAAACACAATTTGAAAAAAACGTTACAAAACAGGGAAAATGCACCAATCTATTTCACAGTATGTACCTAAGGCTTGAATATGATTGCACAGCAAGTTTCAGAACGATTAACCCCTTAATGCCCAAACCGGAGCAGCCTAAAGCCAACAACCGGTTAAACTACAGCACCTTGCTTACAGCTGTGGCCCTACCTGCCCTTAGGGATCAGTTTTGGGGAAATAAAGCTTCTTCTAGGCCCTCAATCAGCAGCTGGACCCTCCATGTGAAGCAGCATGAAACAGTCTCTCAATAGTTTAGTTACAACATGCTAAAATCATTTTCCTCTCAGCAGAAATCTTCATCACTTTTCTGCTAGAGAGTAAATAGTACAAACCGGTACCATTTAAAAATAAACTCTTGATTGAAGATATAAAACTACAATTCTAATACCACATTCACTTTACCCTCCCTGAGAGAGAACCTAGTGCGTTAACGCGGCAAAGAGAATGACTGGGGGGTGGAGCTAGGGGGGAGCTATATGGACAGCTCTGCTGTGTGCTCTCTTTGCCACTTCCTGTAGGGAAGGAGAATATCCCACAAGTAAGGATGAATCCGTGGACTGGATACACCTTGCAAGAGAAATAAAGACAGCCAATTCCGCTGAAAAAAGAATCCACAACCCAAATCAAAAAGCTTTAATCTTTATAAAGAAAAAAACTGAAATTATAAGCAGAAGAATAAAACAGCTGCCTGAAGAACTTTTCTACCAAAAACTGCTTCTGAACAAGAAAACATGAAAATGGTAGAATTTAGTAAAAGTATGCAAAGAAGACAAAGTTGCTGCTTTGCAAATCTGATCAACAGAAGCTTCATTCTTAAAAGTCCAAGAAGTAGAAACTGACCTAGTAGAATGAGCCGTAATCCTCTGTGGCAGGGATTTACCCGACTCCACATAAGCATGATGAATCAAAAGCTTTAACCAAGAAGCCAAAGAAATGGCAGAAGCTTTCCGACCTTTCCTAGGACCAGAAAAGATAACAAATAGACTAGAAGTCTTTCTGAAATCTTTAGTAGCTTCAACATAATATTTAAAAGCTCTTACCACATCCAAAGAATTCTTAGGATTAGGACACAACGAAGTGACAACAATTTCTCTACTAATGTTGTTGGAATTCACAACCTTAGGTAAAAATTGAAATGAAGTCCGCAAAACCGCCTTATCCTGATGAAAAATCAGAAAAGGAGACTCACAAGAAAGAGCAGATAATTCAGAAACTCTTCTAGCAGAAGAGATGGCCAAAAGGAACAATACTTTCCAAGAAAGTAATTTAATGTCCAGAGAATGCATAGGCTCAAACGGAGGAGCCTGTAAAGCTCTCAAAACCAAATTAAGACTCCAAGGAGGAGAGATTGACTTAATGACAGGCTTGATACAAACCAAAGCCTGAACAAAAAAACAAATGTCAGGAAGATTAGCAATTTTTCTGTGAAACAGAACAGAAAGAGCAGAGATTTGTCCTTTCAAGGAACTTGCAGACAAACCCTTGAATTCTAAAAGAATGCCAAGAGAACTTATGAGAGGAATACCATGAAATGTAAGTCTTCCAAATTCGGTAATAAATCTTTCTAGACACAGATTTACGAGCCTGCAACATAGTATTGATCACTGAGTCAGAGAAACCTCTATGACTAAGCACTAAGCGTTCAATCTCCATACCTTCAAATTTAATGATTTGAGATCCTGATGGAAAAACGGACCTTGAAATAGAAGGTCTGACTTTAACGGAAGTGGCCAAGGTTGGCAACTGGACATCCGAACAAGATCCGCATATCAAAACCTGTGTGGCCATGCTGGAGCCACCAGCAGTACAAATGAACGTTCCATTATGATTTTGGAAATCACTCTTGGAAGAAGAACTAGAGGCGGAAAGATAAGCAGGTTGATAATTCCAAGGAAGTGACAACGCATCCACCTCTTCCGCCTGAGGATCCCTGGATCTTGACAGATACCTGGGAAGTTTCCTGTTTAGATGAGAAGCCATCAGATCTATTTCTGGAAGCCCCCACATCTGAACAATCTGAAGAAACACATCTGGGTGAAGAGACCATTCTCCCGGATGTAAAGTCTGGCGACTGAGATAATCCGCTTCCCAATTGTCTATACCTGGGATATGAACCACAGAGATTAGACAGGAGTTTGGTTCCGCCCATGCAAGTATCCGAGATACTTCTTCCATAGCTTGAGGACTGTGAGTCCCACCTTGATGATTGACATACGCCACGGTTGTGACATTGTCTGTCTGAAAACAAATAAACGATTCTCTCTTCAGAAGAGGCCAGAACTGAAGAGCTCTGAAAATCGCACAGAGTTCCAAAATATTGATTGGTAATCTCGCCTCTTGAGATTTCCAAACCCCCTGCGCTGTCAGAGATCCCCAGACAGCTACCCAACCTGAAAGGTTCGCATCTGTTGAAATCACAGTCCAGGTTGGACGAACAAAAGGAGGCCCCTTGAACTAAACAGTGGAGATTTAACCACCAAGTCAGAGATAGTCGGGGTATTGGGATTTAAGGATATCAATTGTGATATCTTTGTATAATCCCTGCACCAAAGGTTCAGCATACAAAGCTGTAGAGGTCTCATGTGAAAACGAGCAAAGGGGATCGCGTCCAATGCTGCAGTCATGAGACCTAAAACTTCCATGCACATAGCTACTGAAGGGAATGACAGACTGAAGGTTCCGACAAGCTGAAACCAATTTCAGACGTCTTGTCTGTTAGCGACAAAGTCATGGATACTGAATCTATTTGGAATCCTAAAAAGGTTACCCTTGTCTGAGGAATCAAGGAACTATTTGGTAAATTGATCCTCCAACCATGTTTTTGAAGAAACAACACAAGTTGATTCGTGTGAGATTCTGCAGAATGTACCAAGATATCGTCCAAATAAGGAAACACCGCAATACCCCGCTCTCTGATTACAGAGAGAAGGGCACCAAGAACCTTTGAGAAGATCCTTGGAGCTGTTGCTAGGCCAAAAGGAAGAGCAACAAATTGGTAATGCTTGTCTAGAAAAGAGAATCTCAGGAACGGATAGTGATCTGGATGAATTGGAATATGAAGATAAGCATCCTGTAAGTCTATTGTGGACATATAATGCCCTTGCAGAACAAAAGGCAGAATAGTCCTTATAGTCACCATTTTGAATGTTGGTATTCTTACATAACGATTCAAAATTTTCAGATCCAGAACTGCTCTGAAAGAATTCTCTTTCTTTGGTACAATGAACAGATTTGAATAAAACCCCAGACCCCGTTACAGATATGGAACTGGCACAATTACCCCAGATGACTCCAGGTCTGAAACACATTTCAGGAAAGCCTGAGCCTTTACTGGGTTCACTGGAATGCGTAAGAGAAAGAACCTTCTCACAGGCTGTCTTACCTTGAAACCTATTCTGTACCATTGAGAAACAATGTTCTGAATCCAATGATTTTGAATTGATCCAAACATCTTTGAAAAATCGTAGTCTGCCCCCTACCAGCTGAGCTGGAATGAGGGCCGCACCTTCATGCGGACTTGGGGGCTGGTTTTGATTTTCTAAAAGGCTTGGATTTATTCCAGACTGGAGAAGGCTTCCAATTGGATGCCGTTCCTTTAGGGGAAGGGTCAGGCTTCTGTTCCTTATTCTGACGAAAGGAACGAAAACGATTAGCAGCCCTATATTTACCCTTAGATTTTTTATACTGAGGCAAAAAATCTCCCTTCCCCCCAGTGACAGTTGAAATTATAGAATCCAACTGAGAACCAAATAATTTATTACCTTGGAAAGATAGCAAAGTTGACTTAGAAGTCATATCTGCATTCCAAGATTTAAGCCATAAAGCTCTTCTAGCTAAAATAGCTAAAGACATATACCTGACATCAATTCTAATGATATAAAAAATGGCATCACAAATGAAATTATTAGCATGTTGAAGAAGCTTAACAATGCTATACACATTAGGATCTGGTATTTGTTGCGCTAAAGCTTCCAAACAAAAAGTTGAAGCCGCAGCAACATCAGGCAAAGAAATAGCAAGCCTAAGAAGATTACCTGAACATAAATAAGCCTTCCTTAGAAAGGATTCAAGCTTCCTATCTAAAGGATCTTTAAAAGAAATACTATCTGCCGTAGGAATAGTAGTTCGTTTAGCAAGAGTAGAGATAGCCCCATCAACTTTGGGGATTTTTTCCCAAAACCCCAATCTATCAGACGGCAAAGGGTACAGTCTCTTAAACCTTAAAGAAGGAGTAAATGAAGTACCCAAACTATTCCATTCCCTAGAAATTACATCTGAAATAGCATCAGGAACTGGAAAAACTTCTGGAATAACTACATGAGGTTTAAAAACAGAAATTAAACGCTTATTAGTTTTAATATCAAGAGGACTAGACTCCTCCATATCTAATGCAATCAACACCTCTTTTAGTAAAGAACGAATAAACTCCATCTTAAATAAATATGAAGATTTGTCAGTGTCAATATCTGAGGCAGAATCTTCTGAACCAGATAGATCCTCATCAGATAGATAAATCAGAATGCTGTCGGTCATTTAAAAAACAGAATTTATGCTTACCTGATAAATTTCTTTCTCTTGTGGTGTATCCAGTCCACGGATTCATTCTTTACTTGTGGGATATTCTCCTTTCCTACAGGAAGTGGCAAAGAGAGCACACAGCAGAGCTGTCCATATAGCTCCCCCTCTAGCTCCACCCCCCAGTCATTCGACCGAAGGTTAGGAAGAAAAAGGAGAAACCATAGGATGCAGCGGTGACTGTAGTTTAAACAAATAAATCTACCTGACTTAATAGCCAGTGCGGGCCGTGGACTGGATACACCACAAGAGAATGTAATTTATCAGGTAAGCATAAATTCTGTTTTCTCTTGTAAGGTGTATCCAGTCCACGGATTCATCCTTTACTTGTGGGATACCAATACCAAAGCTTTAGGACACGGATGAAGGGAGGGAACAAGACAGGTACCTTAAACGCAAGGCACCACTACTTGTAAAACCTTTCTCCCAAAAATAGCCTCCGAAGAAGCAAAAGTATCGAATTTGTAAAATTTGGAAAAAGTATGCAGCGAAGACCAAGTCGCTGCCTTATAAATCTGTTCAACAGAAGCCTCATTTTTAAAAGCCCATGTGGAAGCCACTGCTCTGGTAGAATGAGCAGTAATTGTTTCAGGAGGCTGCTGGCCAGCAGTCTCATAGGCCAAACGGATGATGCTTTTCAGCCAAAGGGAAAGAGAGGTAGAGGTCGCCTTCTGACCTCTCCTCTTACCAGAATAGATAACAAACAAAGAAGTTGTTTGCCTGAAATCCTTAGTTGCTTGTAAATAGAACTTTAAAGCACGAACCACATCAAGATTGTGTAACTGACGTTCCTTCTTTGACGAAGAAGGATTAGGACTCAGAGAAGGAAGAACAATTTCCTGGTTAATATTCTTATTAGACACAACCTTAGGAAGAAAACCGGGTTTGGTACGTAAAACCACCTTATCCGCATGGAACACCAGGTAAGGTGAATCACACTGTAAAGCAGATAACTCAGAAACTCTTCGAGCAGAAGAGATAGCTACCAAAAACAAAACTTTCCAAGATAAAAGCTTAATATCTATGGAATGTAAAGGTTCAAACGGAACCCCTTGCAGAACTGAAAGAACTAAATTCAGACTCCATGGCAGAGCCACAGGTCTATAAACAGGTTTGATTCTGACTAAAGCCTGACTAAACGTTTGAACGTCTGGTACCTCTGCCAGACGTTTGTGTAAAAGAATAGACAAAGCAGATATATGTCCCTTTAAGGAACTAGCTGATAATCCTGTCTCCAATCATTCTTGGAGAAAGGACAATATCCTGGGAATCCTAATCTTACTCCATGAGTAACCCTTGGATTCGCACCAACAAAGATATTTTTGCCAAATCTTATGGTAGATTTTCCTGGCGACAGGCTTTCTAGCCTGAATCAGGGTATCAATAACCGACTCAGAGAAACCACGCTTTGATAGAATTAGGCGTTCAATCTCCATGCAGTCAGACGCAGAGAAATTAGATTTGGATGTTTGAAAGGACCTTGTATTAGAAGGTCCTGCCTCACTGGTAGTGTCCATGGTGGCACAGAGGACATGCCCACTAGGTCTGCATACCACGTCCTGCGTGGCCACGCAAGCGCTATTAGAATCACCGAAGCCCTCTCCTGCTTGATTCTGGCAACCAGACGCGGGAGGAGAGGAAACGGTGGAAAAACATAAGCCAGATTGAAGGACCAAGGCGCTGCTAGAGCATCTATAAACACCGCCTGGGGATCCCGGGACCTGGACCCGTAAAGAGGAAGTTTGGTGTTCTGATGGGACGCCATCAGATCCAATTCTGGAGTGCCCCATAGCTGAGTCAGCAGGGCAAACACCTCCAGGTGGAGTTCCCACTCCCCCGAGTGAAAAGTCTGACGACTTAGGAAATCCGCCTCCCAGTTGTCTACTCCTGGGATGTGAATTGCTGAGAGATGGCAAGAGTGATCCTCCGCCCACCTGATTATTTTGGTTACTTCCATCATTGCTAGGGAACTCCTTGTTCCCCCTTGATGATTGACATAAGCTACAGTCGTGATGTTGTCCGACTGAAATCTGATGAATTTGGCCGCAGCTAGCTGAGGCCATGCCTGAAGCGCGTTGAATATCGCCCTCAGTTCCAGAATGTTTATCGGGAGAAGAGCCTCTTCCCGAGACCATAAGCCCTGATCTTTCAGGGAGTTCCAGACTGCACCCCAGCACAACAGACTGGCGTCGGTCGTTACGATGATCCACTCTGGTCTGCGGAAACACATTCCCTGAGACAGGTGATCCTGAGACAACCACAAGAGAAGAGAATCTCTGGTCCCCTGGTCCAACTGTATTTGAGGAGACAAATCTGCATAATCCCCATTCCACTGTGAGCATGCACAGTTGCAGTGGTCTGAGGTGTATCCGTGCAAAAGGGACTATGTCCATTGCTGCTACCATTAGTCCGATTGTCTCCATGCACTGAGCTACAGAAGGCCGAGGAATGGAATGAAGAGCTTGGCAAGTAGTTAAAAGTTTTACCTTTCTGACCTCCGTCAGAAATATTTTCATTTCTACCGAGTCTATTAGGGTTCCTAGGAAGGGATCTCTTGTGAGGGGGGAGAGAGAGAACTCTTTTTGATGTTCACCTTCCATCCGTGAGACCTCAGAAATGCCAATACAATTTCCGTGTGAGACTTGGCTCTTTGGAAAGTCAACGCCTGAATTAAGATGTCATCTAGATAAGGTGCCACTGCTATGCCCCGCGGTCTTAGAACCGCCAGGAGAGACCCTAGCACCTTTGTGAAAATTCTGGGAGCAATGGCCAAATCAAAAGGAAGAGCCACAAACTGATAATGCTTTTCCAGAAAGGCGAACCTGAGAAACTGGTGATGATCTTTGTGGATAGGAATATGTAGGTACGCATCCTTTAGATCCACGGTAGTCATATATTGGCCCTCCTGGATCATTGGTAAGATTGTCTGAATGGTCTCCATCTTGAATGATGGGACTCTGAGGAACTTGTTTAGAATTTTGAGATCCAGGATTGGTCTGAAAGTTCCTTCTTTTTTGGAACCACAAACAGGTTTGAGTAAAACCCCAGCCCTTGTTCCGCAATTGGAACTGGGTGGATCACTCCCATTGTATGTAGGTCTTCTGCACAGCATAAGAACGCCTCTTTCTTTGTCATGTCTGAAGACAGACGAGAAATATGGAACCTTCTCCTTGGAGGGGAGTCCTTGAATTCTAGAAGATATCCCTGGGATACAATGTCTAAGGCCCAGGGATCGTGTACGTCTCTTGCCCAGGCCTGAGTGAAGAGAGAGTCTGCCCCCTACTAGATCCGGACCCGGATCGGGGGCTACCCCTTCATGCTGTCTTAGAGGCAGCAGCAGGCTTCTTGGCCTGTTTACCCTTGTTCCAGCACTGGTAAGGCTTCCAGGCTTCCCTGGGTTGTGAAGTGTTACCCTCTTGCTTTGCAGCAGGGGAGGATGAAGCAAGACCGCTTCTGAAATTCCGAAAGGAACGAAAATTTTGTTTGTTCTTCGTCTTGAAGGACTGGTCCTGGGGGAGAGCATGGCCTTTTCCCCCAGTGATTTCTAAAATAATCTCTTTCAATTCAGGCCCGAAGAGGTTCTTTCCTTTGAAAGGGATGTTCAATAGTTTGGATTTTGATGACACATCGGCCAACCAGGACTTCAGCCATAACGCCCTGCGCGCTAAAATGGCGAAACCTGAATTTTTTGCCGCTAATTTAGCTATTTGGAAAGCGGCATCTGTGATAAAAGAATTAGCCAGCTTAAGAGCCTTAATTCTGTCCAAAATGTCCTCATATGAGGTCTCCGTCTGGAGCGCATCTTCCAGCGCCTCGAACCAGAAAGCAGCTGCAGTGGTTACAGGAACAATGCACGCAATAGGTTGGAGAAGAAAACCTTGTTGAACAAAAAATTTCTTAAGTAAACCCTCTAATTTTTTTATCTATTGGGTCTTTAAAAGCACAACTGTCTTCAATTGGTATAGTTGTGCGTTTAGCAAGTGAAGAAACAGCCCCCTCAACCTTAGGGACCGTCCATGTGAAACAGCCTGAAGTTCTAGTCACTAAAACAGCGCATCTGAGGCGTGAAATTAGGCCCCTCCCACCTTACTCCGGTGCTGTGAGGCCTAAAGAAACACTCCTAAGTGTTTTAATAATAGCCATGTGGGTAACAACCCCTGAAAGAATGCCAAAGGAACCTTCAAAGTGTGTCAAAAAACTATGTTTTTCAATAAAAACCGTTTGCCATTAAGTAGTGTCAACCAGCATAAATTAGCCCTGTTATGTAAGCTAGCAATTCCATACTCAGTCTCTGAATACAGCTTACCCTTCCCTCATGGGGATCTTGTCAGTCTTTTCTAGCATTATCACAGTCTTATCTAGAAATAAATGACTGAACATACCTTATTGCAGCCTGACCTGCAAACCGTTCCCCCCAACTGAAGTTTTCTTGTACTCCTCAGTCCTTTGTGGGAACAGCAGTGGATTTTAGTTACATGATGCTAAAATCATCTTCCTCCCTGCAGAAATCTTCATCTCTTTTCTGCTAGAGAGTAAATAGTACACACCAGTACCATTTAAAATAAAATTTTGCTTGTAGAAATTAAAAACTACAATTCTAACACCACATTCACTTTACCCTTCCGATTGCTTAGAGCCGGCAAAGAGAATGACTGGGGGGTGCAGCTAGAGGGGGAGCTATATGGACAGCTCTGCTGTGTGCTCTCTTTGCAACTTCCTCTAGGGAAGGAGAAGATCCCACAAGTAAAGGATGAATCCGTGGACTGGATACACCTTACAAGAGAAATTGAGTCTAATGTCCCAACAGATAAGCTGTTAAAGTGCCAATAATTTTTCTGTACTGCTTCCTAGAAAAATAAACTATGTCATCTGCCTGGCAGCTCACTAGGTATGAGAGGCATCCTTACTCACATGGACCTGTGGAAAAAGAAAAAACAATTTATGTAAGAAGTTACCTGATAAATTCCTTTCTTTCATATTAGCAAGAGTCCATGAGCTAGTGACGTATGGGATATACATTCCTACCAGGAGGGGCAAAGTTTCCCAAACCTCAAAATGCCTATAAATACACCCCTCATTACACCCACAATTCAGTTTAACGAATAGCCAAGAAGTGGGGTGATAAGAAAGGAGCGAAAGCATCAAAAAATAAGGAATTTGAAAAATTGTGCTTTATACAAAAAAATCATAACCACCACAAAAAAGGGTGGGCCTCATGGACTCTTGCTAATATGAAAGAAATGAATTTATCAGGCAAGTTCTTACATAACTTAATAAGAGTCCATGAGCTAGTGACGTATGGGATAGCAGATACCCAAGATGTGGAACTTCCACGCAAGTGTCACTAGAGGGAGGGATAAAATAAAGACAGACAATTCCGCTGAAAAAATAATCCACAACCCAAATAAAAAAAATGAAATAAAAAGCAGCAGAATCAAACTGAAACAGCTGCCTGATGTACTTTTCTACCAAAAACTGCTTCTGAAGAATAGAAAACATCAAAATGGTAGAATTTAGTAAAAGTATGCAAAGAAGACCAAGTTGCTGCTTTGCAAATTTGATCAACAGAAGCTTCATTCCTAAAAGCCCAGGAAGTAGAAACTGACCTAGTAGAATGAGCTGTAATCCTTTGAGGCGGGGACTTACCCGACTCTACATAAGCATAATGAATCAAAGATTTTAACCAAGATGCCAAAGAAATGGCAGAAGCCTTCTGACCTTTCCTGGAACCAGAAAAGATAACAAATAGACTAGAAGTCTTTCTAAAACCTTTAGTAGCTTCAACATAATATTTCAAAGCTCTTACTACATCCAAAGAATGTAAAGATCTCTCCAGAGAATTCTTAGGATTAGGACACAATGAAGGGACAACAATTTCTCTACTAATGTTGTTAGAATTCACAACCTTAAGTAAAAATTTAAATGAAGTCCGCAACACCGCCTTATCCTGATGAAAAATCAGTAAAGGAGATTCGCAAGAAAGAGCAGATAACTCAAACTCTTCTAGCAGAAGAGATGGCTAAAAGGAACAACACTTTACAAGAAAGTAATTTAATATCCAGAGAATGCATAGGTTCAAACGGAGGAGCCTGTAAAGCCCTCAGAACCAAATTAAGACTCCAAGGAGGAGAGATTGACTTAATGACAGGCTTGATACGAACCAAAGCCTGTACAAAACAATGAATATCAGGATGATTAGCAATCTTTCAGTGAAAAAGAACAGAAAGAGCAGAGATTTGACCTTTCAAAGAGCTTGCAGACAAACCCTTATCCAAACCATCCTGAAGAAAATGTAAAATTCTAGGAATTCTAAAAGAATGACAAGAGAATTTATGAGAAGAACAACAAGAAATGTAAGTCTTCCAGACTCGGTAATAAATCTTTCTAGACACAGATTTACGAGCCTGTATCATAGTATTAATCACTGAGTCAGAAAAACCTCTATGACTAAGAATCAAGCGTTCAATCTCCATACCTTCAAATTTAATGATTTGAGATCCTGATCGAAAAAACATAATTTATGTAAGAACTTACCTGATAAATTAATTTCTTTCATATTAGCAAGAGTCCATGAGCTAGTGACGTATGGGATATACATTCCTACCAGGAGGGGCAAAGTTTCCCAAACCTCAAAATGCCTATAAATACACCCCTCACCACACCCACAATTCAGTTTAACGAATAGCCAAGAAGTGGGGTGATAAAAAAGTGCGAAAGCATATAAAATAAGGAATTGGAATAATTGTGCTTTATACAAAATCATAACCACCACAAAAAAAGGGCGGGCCTCATGGACTCTTGCTAATATGAAAGAAATGAATTTATCAGGTAAGTTCTTACATAAATTATGTTTTCTTTCATGTAATTAGCAAGAGTCCATGAGCTAGTGACGTATGGGATAATGACTACCCAAGATGTGGATCTTTCCACACAAGAGTCACTAGAGATGGAGGGACAAAATAAAGACAGCCAATTCCTGCTGAAAATAATCCACACCCAAAATAAAGTTTAATGAAAAACATAAGCAGAAGATTCAAACTGAAACCGCTGCCTGAAGTACTTTTCTACCAAAAACTGCTTCAGAAGAAGAAAATACATCAAAATGGTAGAATTTAGTAAAAGTATGCAAAGAGGACCAAGTTGCTGCTTTGCAAATCTGATCAACCGAAGCTTCATTCCTAAACGCCTAGGAAGTAGAAACTGACTTAGTAGAATGAGCTGTAACAAATAGACTAGAAGTCTTTCGGAAAGATTTAGTAGCTTCAACATAATATTTCAAAGCTCTAACAACATCCAAAGAATGCAACGATTTCTCCTTAGAATTCTTAGGATTAGGACATAATGAAGGAACCACAATTTCTCTACTAATGTTGGAATTCACAACTTTAGGTAAAAATTCAAAAGAAGTTCGCAACACCGCCTTATCCTGATGAAAAATCAGAAAAGGAGACTCACAAGAAAGAGCAGATAATTCAGAAACTCTTCTGGCAGAAGAGATGGCCAAAAGGAACAAAACTTTCCAAGAAAGTAATTTAATGTCCAATGAATGCATAGGTTCAAATGGAGGAGCTTGAAGCGCCCCCCAGAACCAAATTCAAACTCCAAGGAGGAGAAATTGACTTAATGACAGGCTTTATACGAACCAAAGCTTGTACAAAACAATGAATATCAGGAAGAATAGCAATCTTTCTGTGAAAAAGAACAGAAAGAGCAGAGATTTGTCCTTTCAAGGAACTTGCAGACAAACCCTTATCTAAACCATCCTGAAGAAACTGTAATACTCTCGGTATTCTAAAAGAATGCCAAGAAAAATGATGAGAAAGACACCAAGAAATATAAGTCTTCCAGACTCTATAATATATCTCTCTAGATACAGATTTACGAGCCTGTAACATAGTATTAATCACAGAGTCAGAGAAACCTCTGTGACCAAGAATCAAGCGTTCAATCTCCATACCTTTAAATTTAAGGATTTCAGATCCTGATGGAAAAAAGGACCTTGAGACAGAAGGTCTGGTCTTAACGGAAGAGTCCACGGTTGGCAAGAGGCCATCCGGACAAGATCCGCATACCAAAACCTGTGAGGCCATGCTGGAGCTACCAGCAGAACAAACGAGCATTCCTTCAGAATCTTGGAGATTACTCTTGGAAGAAGAACTAGAGGCGGAAAGATATAGGCAGGATGATACTTCCAAGGAAGTGATAATGCATCCACTGCCTCCGCCTGAGGATCCCGGGATCTGGACAGATACCTGGGAAGTTTCTTGTTTAGATGAGACGCCATCAGATCTATTTCTGGAAGTTCCCACATTTGAACAATCTGAAGAAATACCTCTGGGTGAAGAGACCATTCGCCCGGATGCAACGTTTGGCGACTGAGATAATCCGCTTCCCAATTGTCTATACCTGGGATATGAACCGCAGAGAGTAGACAGGAGCTGGATTCCGCCCAAACCAAAATTCGAGATACTTCTTTCATAGCTAGAGGACTGCGAGTCCCTCCTTGATGATTGATGTATGCCACAGTTGTGACATTGTCTGTCTGAAAACAAATGAACGATTCTCTCTTCAGAAGAGGCCAAAACTGAAGAGCTCTGAAAATTGCACGGAGTTCCAAAATATTGATCGGTAATCTCACCTCCTGAGATTCCCAAACTCCTTGTGCCGTCAGAGATCCCCACACAGCTCCCCAACCTGTGAGACTTGCATCTGTTTTAATTACAGTCCAGGTCGGAAGCACAAAAGAAGCCCCCTGAATTAAACAATGGTGATCTGTCCACCATGTTAGAGAGTGTCAAACAATCGGTTTTAAAGATATTAATTGAGATATCTTTGTGTAATCCTTGCACCATTGATTCAACATACAGAGCTGAAGAGGTCGCATGTGAAAACGAGCAAAGGGGATCGCGTCCGATGCAGCAGTCATAAGACCTAGAATTTCCATGCATAAGGCTACCGAAGGGAATGATTGTGACTGAAGGTTTCGACAAGCTGTAATTAATTTTAGACGTCTCTTGTCTGTTAAAGACAGAGTCATGGACACTGAATCCATCTGGAAACCCAGAAAGGTTACCCTTGTCTGAGGAATCAATGAACTTTTTGGTAAATTGATCCTCCAACCATGATCTTGAATAAACAACACAAGTCGATTCGTATGAGATTCTGCTAAATGTAAAGACAGAGCAAGTACCAAGATATCGTCCAAATAAGGAAATACCACAATACCCTGTTCTCTGATTAGACAGAAGGGCACCGAGAACCTTTGTAAAAATTCTTGGAGCTGTAGCTAGGCCAAACGGCAGAGCCACAAACTGGTAATGCTTGTCCAGAAAAGAGAATCTCAGGAACTGATAATGATCTGGATGAATCGGAATATGCAGATATGCATCCTGTAAATCTATTGTGGACATATAATTCCCTTGCTGAACAAAAGGCAAGATAGTCCTTACAGTTACCATCTTGAACGTTGGTATCCTTACATAACGATTCAATATTTTTAGATCCAGAGCTGGTCTGAAGGAATTCTCCTTCTTTGGTACAATGAAGAGATTTGAATAAAACCCCATCCCCTGTTCCGGAACTGGAACTGGCATAATTACTCCAGTCAACTCTAGATCTTTACATTCTGCAGAATGTAAAGACTGAGCAAGTACCAAGATATCGTCCAAATAAGGAAATACCGCAATACCCTGTTCTCTGATTACAGAGAGAAGGGCACCGAGAACCTTTGAAAAGATCCTTGGAGCGGTTGCTAGGCCAAACGGAAGGGCAACAAACTGGTAATGCTTGTCTAGAAAAGAGAATCGCAGGAACTGATAGTGATCTGGATGAATTGGAATATGAAGATATGCATCCTGTAAGTCTATTGTAGACATATAATGCCCTTGCTGAACAAAAGGCAGAATAGTCCTTATAGTCACCATTTTGAATGTTGATATCCTTACATAACGATTCAATATTTTTAGATCCAGAACTGGTCTGAAGGAATTCTCCTTCTTTGGTACAATGAAGAGATTTGAGTAAAACCCCAGCCCCTGTTCCAGAACTGGAACTGGCACAATTACCCCAGCCAACTCTAGGTCTAAAACACATTTCAGAAACGCCTGAGCCTTCACTGGGTTTACTGGAATGCGTGAGAAAAAAAAAAAAAATCTTCTCACAGGCGGCATTACCTTGAAACCTATTCTGTACCCTTGTGAAACAATGTTCTGAATCCAAAGACTGTGAATCGAATTGATCCAAATATATCTGAAAAATGGTAACCTGCACCCTACCAGCTGTGCTGGAATGAGTGCCTGCACCTTCATGCGGATTTGAGAGCTGGTTTTGACTTTCTAAAAGGCTTGGATTTATTCCAGACTGGAGAAGGTTTCCAAACGGAAACCGTTCCTTTAGGGGAAGGGTCAGGCTTTTGTTCCTTATTCTGACGAAAGAAACGAAAACGATTAGCAGCCCTATATTTACCTTTAGATATTTTGTCCTGAGGCAAAAAGGTTCCTTTCTCCCCAGTAACAGTTTAAATTATAGAATCGAACTGTGAATCAAATAATTTATTACCTTGGAAAGAAAGAGAAAGCAAAGTTGACTTAGAAGTCATATCTGCATTCCAAGATTTAAGCCATAAAGCTCTTCTAGCTAAAATAGCTAAAGACATATACCTGACATCAATTCTAATGATCTCAAAAATGGCATCACAAATAAAGTTATTAGCATGTTGAAGAAGTTTAACAATGCTATAAGCATTATGATCTGACACTTGTTGCGCTAAAGCCTCCAACCAGAAAGTGGAAGCTGCAGCAACATCAGCCAAAGAAATAGCAGGTCTAAGAAGATTACCTGAACATAAATAAGCTCTCCTTAGAAAGGATTCAAGCTTCCTATCTAAAGGATCCTTAAAGGAAGTACTATCCGCCGTAGGAATAGTAGTACGTTTAGCAAGAGTAGAGATAGCCCCATCAACTTTAGGGATTTTGTCCCAAAACTCCAATCTATCAGATGGCACAGGGTACAATTTCTTAAACCTTGGAGAAGGAGTAAATGAAGTACCCAGACTATTCCATTCCCTAGAAATTACTTCTGAAATAGCATCAGGAACTGGAAAAACTTCTGGAATAACTACATGAGGTTTAAAAACCGAATTTAAATGCTTAGTAGATTTAGTATCAAGAGGACTAGACTCCTCCATATCTAATGCAATCAACACTTCTTTAAGTAAAGAACAAATAAACTCCATCTTAAATAAATATGAAGATTTATCAGTGTCAATATCTGAAGAAGAATCTTCTGAACCAGATAGATCCTCATCAGAAACAGATAAGTCAGAATGATGGCGGTCACTAAAAAATTCATCTGAAATATGAGAAGTTTTAAAAGACCTTTTACGTTTACTGGAAGGAGGAATAACAGACAGAGCCTTCCTAATAGAATTAGAAACAAATTCTTTTACATTAACAGGGACATCCTGAACATTAGATGTTGAAGGAAAAACAACAGGTAAAGGATTATTACTAATGGAGACACTATCTGCGTTAGAAAGCTTATGACAACACAAACTACAGCCGGAGGAACAGTTACCAAAAGTTTACAACAAATGCACTTAACTTTGGTAGAACCAGCATCAGGCAGCGTCTTTCCAGAAGTAGATTCTGATCCAGGGTCAGGTTGTGACATCTTGCAATATGTAAAAGAAAAAACATAATTTATGCTTACCCGATAAATTTATTTCTCTTGAAGTGTATCCAGTCCACGGATCATCCATTACTTATGGGATATTCTCCTTCCCAACAGGAAGTTGCAAGAGTTCACCCAGAGCAGAGCTGCTATATAGCTCCTCCCCTAACTGCCATACCCAGTCATTCGACTGAAACATGCAGAGAAAGGAAAAACCATAGGGTGCAGTGGTGACTGTAGTTTAAATGAAAAAATAACCTGCCTTAAAATGACAGGGCGGGCCGTGGACTGGATACACTACAAGAGAAATAAATTTATCAGGTAAGCATAAATTATGTTTTCTCTTGTTAAGTGTATCCAGTCCACGGATCATCCATTACTTATGGGATACCAATACCAAAGCTAAAGTACACGGATGAAGGGAGGGACAAGGCAGGTACTTAAACGGAAGGGACCACTGCCTGAAAAAATCCTCTCTCCCAAAAATAGCCTACAAAGAAGCAAAGTATGAAGCGCAGACCAAGACGCCGTCTTTTAAATCTGTTCAACAGAAGCCTCATTTTAAAAAGGCCCAAGTGAAAGCCACAGCTCTAGTAGAATGAGCTGTAATCCCTTCAGGAGGCTGCTGTCCAGCAGTCTCATAAGCTAAACGAATTATGCTTTTAACTAAAAAGAAAGAAAGAGGTTGCTGAAGTCTTTTGACCTCTCCTCTGTCCAGAGTAGACAACAAACCAAGTAAATGTTTGATGAAAATCTGAAGCAGTTTGTAAGTAAAACTTTAAAGCACGAACCACGTCCAAATTGTGTAATAGACGTTCCATCTTTTAAGGAGGATTATAATACAAGAATGGAACAACACTCTCTTGAGTGATAATCTTGTTGGACTACCTTATCCGTACGGAGGACCAGATAAGGAGAATCACATTATGAAGCAGATAACTCGGAGACTCTACAAGCCGAGGAAATATCTACCAAAAAGGAACTTTCCAAGATAAAAAGTTTGATATCTTAAAGAATGAAAAGGGTCAAACGGAACTCCTTGAAGAACCTTAATAATCAGGTTTAAGCTCCATGGCGGAGCAACAGGTTTAAACACAGGCTTGGTTCTAACCAAAGCCTGACAAAATGCCTGAAAGTCTGGAGAATCTGCCAGACGCTTGTGCAAAAGAATAGACAGAGTAGGGATCTGTCATTTTAAGGAACTAGCTGACAACCCTTTTCTCAAAAATCATCTTGGAGAAAAGATAGTATCCTGGGAATCCGGACTTTACTCCATGAGTAACCCTTGGATTCATATCAATAAGATATTTATGCTATATCTATGCTAAATTTTGCTAGTGACAGGCTTTCATGCCTGTATCAAAGTATCAATGACTGACTCGGAGAAGTCATGCTTCGATAACATCAAGCGTTCAGTCTCCAGGCAGTCCATCTCAGAGAAGTTTAATTTAGATGGTTGAAAGGACCCTGAGGTAGAGAGTCCTGTCTCAGAAGCAGAGACCATGATGGAAGGAATGACATGTCCACCAGATCTGCATACCAGGTCCTGCGTGGCCACGCAGGCACTGTTAAAAACACCAAAGCAGTCTCCTGCTTGATCTTGTGCAAAGACCTCCGGAGGGAATTCCCCACTTCCCCGGGAGAAACGTCTGACGACTTAGAAAATCCACCTCCCAGTTCTCAACACCTGGGATATGGAGAGTTGATAGACAAGAGAGAGTCTCTGTCCAGTGAATTATATAAAGACTTCTAACATCGCTAGGGAACTCTGTTCCCCCTTGATGGTTGATTTAAGCCACAGTCGTGATTTTGTCCGACTGAATTTGATGTACCTCAGAGTTGTTAAATGAGGCCAAGCCTGAAGAGTATGGAATATCGCTCCCAGCTCCAGAATATTTATTAGAAGGAGGATCTCCTCCTGAGTCCACTATCCCTGAGTCTTCAGGGAGTCCCAGACTGTATCCCAACCTAAAAGGTTGGCATCTGTTGTAACAACTGTCCCAACTGACCTGCGGAAGGTCATACCCTTGGACAGATGGACTCGAGATAGCCACCAGAGAAGAGAATCTCTGGCCTCTTGGTCCAGATTTAAGAAGGGGACAAATCTGTGTAATCCCTGTTCCATTGACTGATCATGCATAGTTGCAGCGGTCTGAAATGTAGGCGTGCAAACGGTACTATGTCTCTTGCCGCTACCATTAGGCCGATTACATTCATGTACCGAGCCACCGAAGGGCGCGGATGGAATGAAGAACACAGCAGTAATTTAGAAATTTTGACAACCTGGACTCCGTCAGGTAAACTTTAATTTCTGCAGAATCTATCAGAGTCCCTAGGAAGGAAACCCTTGAGATTGGGGATAGAGAACTCCTTCCTTGTTCACTTTCCACCCATGCGATCTCAGAAATGCCAATACTACATCCGCATAAGACTTGGCAATTTGATGTTCGACGCCTAAATAAGGGGCCACTTCTAAAGATTCTTGGGGCTGTAGTTAACCCAAAGGAAAGAGCAACAAACTGGTAATGCCTGTCTAGAAAGGCAAACCTGAAAAACGATGGTGATCCTTATGCATCGTTATGTGAGGATAAGTATCCTTCAAATCCATTGTAGTCCTCTATTGACTCTCCTGGATCCTAGTTAAGATGGTACGAATAGTTACCATCTTAAATGATGGAATTCTAAGGAATTTATTTAAGATCCTTAAATCCAAAATAGGTCTGAAGGTTCCCTCTCCTTGGGAACCACAAACAGATTTGAGAAAAACTCTGACCCTGTTCCTGTCTTGGAACTGGATGGGTCTCGTGAAGAAATAAACTAAGTATAAAACACCACACTACTCTTACGACCTCCATCTATGTTGAGAGTTGCAAGAGAATGACTGGATATGGCAGTTAGGGGAGCAGCTATATAGCAGCTCTGCTGTGGGTGAACTCTTGCAACTTCCTGTTGGGAAGGAGAATATCCCATAAGTAATGGATGATCCGTGGACTGGATACACTTAAGAGAAAACAACATATAAAGCAAAATTTATCAAATTCCTTAAATGACAGTTTCAGGAATGGGAAAAGATGCAAAATAAACAAGCCTCTAGCAACCAGAAGCAATAAAAAAAGTGAGACTTAAATAATGTGAAAAAGGTGGAGACCAGTATGACGCCCACATCCTCTGACGTAGAAAACGACACCCACATTTTTTGGCGCAAAAAAAGTCTAACACACATATGTCAAAAAAATGACGCAACCACGAACAAACTTCTGGCGACAACTATGGCGCCGGAAATGACAAAATTTTGCGCCAAGAATGACGCAATAAATTGAAGCATTTTCTGCCCCCGCGAGCCTAACAGCCCGCAGGGAAAAAAGTAAATTGAAAATTTTAAGGTAAGAAAAAATTATTTATTCATATGCATTATCCCAAATAATGAAACTATCTGTCTGAATGAAGGAATACCGATTATCCTGAATCATGGCAAATATAAGTTTAAACACATATATTTAGAACTTTACATATAAAGTGCCCAAACATAGCTTAGAGTGTCAAATAAAATAAGACTTACTTACCCTAAGACACTCATCTACATATAGTAGATAGCCAAACCAGTACTGAAACGAGAATCAGTAGAGGTAATGGTATATAAGAGTATATCGTCGATCTGAAAAAGGAGGTAGGAGAAGAAATCTCTACGACCGATAACAGAGAACCTATGAAATAGATCCCCTAGAGGAAGACCATGGTATTCAAATAGGCAATACTCTTCACATCCCTCTGACATTCACTGCACTCTGAGAGGAAAACCGGGCTTCAGCCTGCTGCGAAGCGCATATCAACGTAGAATCTAGCACAAACTTACTTCACCACCTCCATGGGAGGCAAAGTTTGCAAAACTGAATTGTGGGTGTGATGAGGGGTGTATTTATAGGCATTTTGAGGTTTGGGAAACTTTGCCCCTCCTGGTAGGAATGTATATCCCATACGTCGCTAGCTCATGGATTCTTGCTAATTACATGAAAGAAAGTTTGAGAAACTTTGCCCCTCCTGGTAGGAATGTATATCCCATACGTCACTAGCTCATGGATTCTTGCTAATTACATGAAAGAAAGACAGAGTGATTTCCCTCAGGCTTTCAGGTTAGGGCAGCAATAACTATTTAGGAGGTGCAGTGAGGATTATACCCCACAAGATCCCAATTACTTAAAAGCCACCACTGCTCTACTGAAGAGACTGACATGGGCTACGGCTAAACCCCAGAAAAAAAGCAGAACAAACTTGCACTGCTGGAAAATAATAAAATCTTGTCTTAAGAATCTTCCAGACACCTAAACTTTACCACCTCCTTGCTCTTAACGTAGGCAAAGAGAATGACTGGTGTAAGGATATGTTAGCCTTACCAACGACATCTTGTTTTAGTTGCCATTTTGTCTTAGGCATCCATCTGGTCTAAGAAAGGTTTATTCTAACAGCTTATTAGGTATCAAGAAATATGTAGATGTTATGAATATTTGTATAGCTAGAATGGCCTTGTGGATGTTCCTGGTGATGCGCCTGGAAGCCAGTTCTCTATAAGATGCCCACACGGCCTTCCTTTGGGATGCAAGAGAAATACTCCTTTTCACCCAATTATATTTTAATTATTTTCGTTTCTTCAAAGTGAAATATGGTGTGAGATGATGTAGTTATGAACACGTCATTGTTTAACCCTGTATACTGTAACTATCGCCTATAAAAAGTGTTGTTCATCTTCCAATAAACAGAACAGATGTTAGACTGATTGCTGCATGGTCCGATTCCTGTTCTCTGGGATATCCCATCAAGTACACTGACACTCTACCCCCCTGAAAATAACGCCTAACAACTGGGGTTGGAGGGAAGGGAGGTGATATTTAAAAGCTTTGCTGTGGTGCTTTTTGCCTCTTCCTGCTGGCCAGGAGTGATATTCCCAATAGTAATTAGATGATCCGTGGACTCACCATGTCATTAGAAAGAAATGTATATACATACACACAAACACACATATCTATATATTTCTATATACATATATATCTATATACATATATCTCACTCTCTCTATATATATATAGATCTATATCTATATAGATCTAGATATATATATATATATATATATATATATATATATATTCAAAGGTGGATACAGCGCCTATATGTCCAATATACTGATGTGGTATGTGAGGAATAAAGGATGGGAAAAAGCAAATAAGAACATAGAAAATAAAAGAAAAAATAAAAGAAAAATATATATATATTAAAATAAAATAACAATAAAAGGTCCAGCTAAAAATAGCATATAAAATATATAAACTCTGAAACGATGTTCATATGAGTCCTAGAAGTAATATAAATCGTAGTGAATCTCCAGATGTAGTGGTTGTATAGATATAGTTGGTATATAATACCCTTACCAGATATTACCTCAATCGAATGAGGTAAGTATGCCGCACTGGGGGTATATATAGATGATTGGGTTTCCTCCTTGTATCCTGCTTGTGGTGTTCGTTGACCTCTTGGAGTATGCAGGGATATGCCTCTGATGATGAATAGATCCCTTATACTTCCTATGGATTCGTGGTTGGCCTCTTGGAGTGCTCTTTCTGTTCTGGTATTAACTTTCTGTATTCCTTTTTTGCAAGGCCAGTCTCCCTTTCCCTGTATCTTCTGTAACGTCTTTATGTCTAAGTTCCTTCACTGCAAGAAGATACAGGGAAAGGGAGACTGGCCTTGCAAAAAAGGAATACAGAAAGTTAATACCAGAACAGAAAGAGCACTCCAAGAGGCCAACCACGAATCCATAGGAAGTATAAGGGATCTATTCATCATCAGAGGCATATCCCTGCATACTCCAAGAGGTCAACGAACACCACAAGCAGGATACAAGGAGGAAACCCAATCATCTATATATACCCCCAGTGCGGCATACTTACCTCATTCGATTGAGGTAATATCTGGTAAGGGTATTATATACCAACTATATCTATACAACCACTACATCTGGAGATTCACTACGATTTATATTACTTCTAGGACTCATATGAACATCGTTTCAGAGTTTATATATTTTATATGCTATTTTTAGCTGGACCTTTTATTGTTATTTTATTTTAATATATATATATTTTTCTTTTATTTTTTCTTTTATTTTCTATGTTCTTATTTGCTTTTTCCCATCCTTTATTCCTCACATACCACATCAGTATATTGGACATATAGGCGCTATATCCACCTTTGAATATATATTCTCTTTTACTGTCTAGGGCTTCACAACCCTCCCAGTATATGTCCTATACAGCTGCCACTATTTCCTATACACCTTCTGACCAGCGCCCACAACAGAGTATCACTTGTGTCAACTCAGTACACTGAGGAGACACATTTTACTTATTTCTACATATATATATATATATATATATATAGATATATATATATATATATAGATCTATATCTATATAGATCTATATAGATCTAGATCTATATACACCCCCCCTCTCACTCTCTCTATACATATATACACACACACCCCCCTCTCACTCTCTCTATACATATATACACACACACCCCCCTCTCACTCTCTCGATACATATATACACACACACCCCCCTCTCACTCTCTCTATACATATATACACACACACCCCCCTCTCACTCTCTCTATACATATATACACACACACCCCCCTCTCACTCTCTCTATACATATATACACACACACCCCTCTCACTCTCTCTATACATATATACACACACACACCCCTCTCACTCTCTCTATACATATATACACACACACCCCCCTCTCACTCTCTCTATACATATATACACACACACACACCCCTCACTCTCTATACATATACACACACACACACACCTTTCTCTCTCTCTCTACACATGGCCCTCGTTTTACAACGGTTCAATTTACACCGTTTCAGAACAACAACCTTTTTTCCCCCAGTCATGTGACTGCTATTGAAAAGCATTGAGAAGCAGTGCATTTATTAAAATAGCCAGTAGGTGGAGCTGTCCGCTTGTGTTGCAGCAAAGCCAAGCAAGTTGAAATTAATCTGTTTAACCAGACTTGAACTATCGAGCAGATTTCAAAGGAACAATATCTTCCTGTCTATAAATCAGTCCAGATTGTAATGCATAGAAAGAACTGTTTGCAGAAAAATGCAAGTGAAGTCTGTGTTGTGTGATTATTTTATTAGGTTTATAATGCTGTTTAGCAATTACAGTCTTCATTTCATAGCTTTAAAAATAATGCATTAGGTGTTACTTATGACAATTTTTAGAGGGACCTGGAACCTATCTCCCTCACTTCCCATTGACTTACATTATAAACTGGGTTTCAATTTACAACGGTTTCGATTTACAACCATTCCTTCAGGAACCTAACCCTGGCGTAAACACACATACACACCTCTCTCTATATACTGTATATACATACACACACATACATATACACACACACCTATCTATCCATCCATAGTGGACAGTGTGTTAGCATGAGTATATGAGAGATAAATGCATCCAAGGAAACAGATCTGCCTTAGAATTTTGACTGCAACATGATGGAAGTAACACTGTTAAATCAGGAATTTGTTAATTCTAATTGATACTTACCAAAGCTTTGTATATTCTGTGTCCATCATAGAGGGGCACTCTGTTAACAGCTTTGTAATTCCAACAGCACATATTTTTTTCTCGATAGGACCTGACACTTTCTGTATCTCAGGAATAATAATTTTTTCCACCACCATCCCAAACATCCTGTAGCAAGCAATGAGAAACATAACCGATTTTACAATATCTATTTACTATTTAACAATTTAATTTTAAATTAACAAAAAAATTATAAACTGAATACAGAGAACATTAAAAAAAAATGCTAAAGAACTGTAAAATAAAAAAACTGTACTGTAAACAAAAAACATAATTTATGTAAGAAGTTACCTGATAAATTCATTTATTTCATATTGGCAAGAGTCCATGAGCTAGTGACGTATGGGATATACATTCCTACCAAGAGGGGCAAGGTTTCCCAAACCTCAAAATGCCTACAAATACACCCCCCACCACACCCACAATTCAGTTTAACGAATAGCCAAGAAGTGGGGTGATAAAGGAGCGACAGCATCAACAAGGAATTGGAATAATTGTGCTTTATACAAAAAAATCATAACCACCACAAAAAGAGTGGGCCTCATGGACTTGCCAATATGAAAGAAGAATTTATCAGGTAAGTTCTTACATAAATGTTTTCTTTCATGTAATTGGCAAGAATCCATGAGCTAGTGACGTATGGGATAGCAAATACCCAAGATGTGGAACTCCACGCAAGAGTCACTAGAGAGGGAGGGATAAAAATAAAGAGCCAATTCCACTGAAAAATTAATCCACAACCCAAATCAAAAGTTTTAATCTTTATAATGAAAAAAACTGAAATTATAAGCAGAAGAATCAAACAAACAGCTGCCTGAAGAACTTTTCTACCAAAAACTGCTTCTGAAGAAGAGAAAACATCAAAATGGTAGAATTTAGTAAAAGTATGCAAAGAAGACCAAGTTATTGCTTGGCAAATCTGATCAACAGAAGCTTCATTCTTAAAAGCCCAGGAAGTAGAAACTGACCTAGTAGAATAAGCCGTAATCCTCTGAGGCGGGGATTTACCCGACTCCAAATAAGCATGATGAATCAAAAGCTTTAACCAAGACGCCAAAGAAATGGCAGAAGCCTTCTGACCAGAAAATATAACAAATAGACTAGAAGTCTTTCTGAAATCTATAGTAGCTTCAACATAATATTTCAAAGCTCTAACCACGTCCAAAGAATGCAAAGATCTTTCCAAAGAATTCTTAGGATTAGGACACAACAAAGGGACGACAATTTCTCTACTAATGTTGTTGGAATTCACAACTTTAGGTAAAAATTTAAATGAAGTCCGCAAAACCGCCTTATCCTGATGAAAAATCAGAAAAGGAGACTCACAAGAAAGAGTAGATAATCAGAAACTCTTCTAGCAGAAGAGATGGCCAAAAGAAACAATACTTTTCAAGAAAGTAATTTAATGTCCAGAGAATGCATAGGCTCAAACGGAGGAGCCTGTAAAGCCCTCAAAACCAAATTAAGACTCCAAGCAGGAGAAATTGGCTTAATGACAGGCTTGATACGAACCAAAGCCTGTACAAAACAATGAATGTCAGGAAGATTAGCAATTTTTCTATGAAACAGAATAGAAAGAGCAGAGATTTGTCCTTTCAATGAACTTGCAGACAAACCCTTATCCAAACCATCCTGAAGAAACTGTAAAATTTTAGTTATTCTAAAAGAATGCCAAGAGAATTTATGAGAAGAACACCATAAAATGTACGTCTTCCAAACTCAGTAATAAATCTTTCTAGACACAGATTTGCGAGCCTGCAACATAGTATTAATCACTGAGTCAGAGAAACCTCTATGGCTAAGTACTAAACGTTCAATCTCCATACCTTCAAATTTAATGATTTGAGATACTGATGGAAAAATGGACCTTGAGATAGAAGGTCTGGCCTTAACAGAAGTGGCCAAGGTTAGCAACTGGACATCCGAACAAGATCCGCATAACAAACCTGTGTGGCCATGCTGGAGCCACCAGCAGTACAAATGAACGCTCCATTATGATTTTGGAAATCACTCTTGGAAGAAGAACTAGAGGCGGAAGCAGGTTGATAATTCCAAGGAAGTGACAACGCATCCACTGCTTCCGCCTGAGGATCCCTGGACCTGGACAGATACCTGGGAAGTTTCCTGTTTAGATGAGAAGCCATCAGATCTATTTCTGGAAGCCCCCACATCTGAACAATCTGATGAAACAACTGGGTGAAGAGACCATTCTCCCGGATGTAAAGTCTGGCGACTGAGATAATCCGCTTCCCAAATGTCTATACATGGGATATGGACCGCAGAGATTAGACAAGAGCTGGATTCCGCCCATGCAATTATCTGAGATACTTCTTTCATAGCTTGAGGACTGTGAGTCCCACCTTGATGATTGACATACGCCACGGTTGTGACATTGTCTGTCTGAAAACAAATAAACGGTTCTCTCTTCAGAAGAAGCCAAAACTGAAGAGCTCTGAGAATCGCAGAGTTCCAAAATATTGATTGGTAATCTCGCCTCTTGAGATTTTCAAACCCCCTGCGCTGTCAGAGATCCCCAGACAGCTACCCAACCTGAAAGACTTGCATCTGTTGAAATCACAGTCCAGGTTGGACAAACAAAAGAGGCCCTCTGGACCAAACGGTGGTGATCTAACCGCCAAGTCAGAGATAGTCGAATATTCGGATTTAAGGATATTAATTGTGATATCTTTGTATAATCCCTGCACCATTGGTTCAGCATACAAAGCTGAAGAGGTCTCATGTGAAAACTAGCAAAGGGAATCGCGTCAGATGCTGCAGTCATGAGACCTAAAACCTCCATGCACATAGCTACTGAAGGGAATGACTGAGACTGAAGGTTCCGACAAGCTGAAACCAATTTCAGACGTCTTTTGTCTGTTAGCGACAAAGTCATGGATACTGAATCTATTTGGAATCCTAAAAAGGTTACCCTTGTCTGAGGAATCAAGGAACTTTTTGGTAAATTGATCCTCCAACCATGTCTTTGAAGAAACAACACTAGTTGATTTGAGTGAGATTCTGCAGAATGTAAAGACTGAGCAAGTACCAAGATATCGTCCAAATAAGGAAACACCGCAATACCCCGCTCTCTGATTAGAGAGTAGGGCACCGAGAACCTTTGAAAAAATCATTGGAGCTGTTGCTAGGCCAAAAGGAAGAGCAACAAATTGGTAATGCTTGTCTAGAAAAGAGAATCTCAGGAACTGATAATGATCTGGATGAATCGGAATATGAAGATAAGCATCCTGTCTATTGTGGACATATAATGCCCTTGCAGAACAAAAGGCAGAATAGTCCTTATAGTCACCATTTTGAATGTTGGTATTCTTACATAACGATTCAAAATTTTTAGGTCCAGAACTGGTCTGAAAGAATTCTCTTTCTTTGGAACAATGAACATATGAAAAAAAAAACCCGACCCCGTTCCAGATATGGAACTGGCACAAATACCCCGAATAACTCCAGGTCTGAAACACACTTCAGGAAAGCCTGAGCCTTTACTGGGTTCACTGGAATGCGTGAGAGAAAGAAACTTCTCACAGGCGGTCTTATCTTGAAACCTATTCTGTACCCTTGAGAAACAATGCTCTGAATTCAATGATTTTGGATTGAATTGATCCAAACATCATTGAAAAATCGAAGTCTGCCCCCTATCAGCTGCGCTGGAATGAGGGCCGTACCTTCATGCGGACTTGGGGGCTGGTTTTGATTTTCTAAAAGGCTTGGATTTATTCCAGACTGGAGAAGGCTTCCAATCGGAAACCGTTCCTTTAGGGGAAGGGTCAGGTTTCTGTTCCTTATTCTGACGAAAGGAACGAAAACGGTTAGCAGCACTAAATTTACCCTTAGATTTTTTATCCTGAGGCAAAAAGGCTCCCTTCCCCCCAGTGACAGTTGAAATTATAGAATCCAACTGAGAACCAAATAATTTATTACCTTGGAAAGATAGCAACGTTGACTTAGAAGTCATATTCGCATTCCAAGGTTTAAGTCATGAAGCTCTTCTAGCTAAAATAGCTAAAGACATATACCCGACATCAATTCTAATGATATAAAAAATGGCATCACAAATGAAATTAGCATGTTGAATTAGCTTAACAATGCTATACACATTAGGATCTGGTACTTTTTGCGCTAAAGTTTCCAACCAAAAAGTTGAAGCTGCAGCAACATCAGCCAAAGAAATAGCAGGCCTAAGAAGATGACCTGAACATAAATAAGCATTCCTTAGATAAGATTCAAGCTTCCTATCTAAAGGATCCTTAAAAGAAGTACTATCTGCCGTAGGAATAGTAGTACGCTTAGCAAGGGTAGAAATAGCCCCATCAACTTTGGGGATCTTTTCCCAAAACTCAAATCTATCAGTCGGCAAAGGGTACAGTCTCTTAAACCTTGAAGAAGGAGTAAATCAAGTACCCAGACTATTCCATTCTCTAGAAATTACCTCTGAAATAGCATCAGAAACTGGAAAAACCTCTGGAATAACTACATGAGGTTTAAAAACTGAATTTAAACGTTTACTGGTTTTAATATCAAGAGGACTAGTCTCCTCCATATCTAATGCAATCAACACCTCTTAATAAAGAACGAATATACTCAATTTTAAATAAATAACATAATTTATTTAAGAACTTACCTGATAAATTCATTTCTTTCATATTAGCAAGAGTCCATGAGCTAGTGACGTATGGGATATACATTCCTACCAGGAGGGGCAAAGTTTCCCAAACCTCAAAATGCCTACAAATACACCCCTCACCACACCCACAAATCAGTTTAACGAATAGCCAAGAAGTGGGGTGATAAGAAAAAAGTGCGAAATAATTGGAATAATTGTGCTTTATACAAAAAAATTATAACCACCACAAAAAGGGTGGGCCTCATGGACTCTTGCTAATATGAAAGAAATGAATTTATCAGGTAAGTTCTTACATAAATTATGTTTTCTTTCATGTAATTAGCAAGAGTCCATGAGCTAGTGACGTATGGGATAATGACTACCCAAGATGTGGATCTTCCACGCAAGATTCACTAGAGAGGGAGGGATAAAATAAAGACAGCCAATTCCGCTGAAAATAATCCACACCCAAAACAAAGTTTAAATCTTATAATGAAAAAACTGAAATTATAAGCAGAAGAATCAAACTGAAACAGCTGCCTGAAGTACTTTTCTACCAAAAACTGCTTCAGAAGAAGAAAACACATCAAAATGGTAGAATTTAGTAAAAGTATGCAAAGAAGACCAAGTTGCTGCTTTGCAAATCTGATCAACCGAAGCTTCATTCCTAAACGCCCAGGAAGTAGAAACTGACCTAGTAGAATGAGCTGTAATCCTTTGAGGCGGAGTTTTACCCGACTCGACATAAGCATGATGAATCAAAGACTTTAACCAAGACGCCAAAGAAATGGCAGAGGCCTTCTGACCTTTCCTAGAACCGGAAAAGATAACAAATAGACTAGAAGTCTTTCGGAAATTTTTAGTAGCTTCAACATAATATTTCAAAGCTCTAACTACATCCAAAGAATGCAACGATCTTTCCTTAGAATTCTTAGGATTAGGACACAATGAAGGAACCACAATTTCTCTACTAATGTTGTTAGAATTCACAACCTTAGGTAAAAATTTAAAAGAAGTTCGCAACACCGCCTTATCCTGATGAAAAATCAGAAAAGGAGACTCACAAGAAAGAGCAGATAATTCAGAAACTCTTCTGGCAGAAGAGATGGCCAAAAGAAACAAAACTTTCCAAGAAAGTAATTTAATGTCCAGCGAATGCATAGGTTCAAACGGAGGAGCTTGAAGAGCCCCAGAACCAAATTCAAACTCCAAGGAGGAGAAATTGACTTAACAGGTTTTATACGAACCAAAGCCTGTACAAAACAATGAATATCAAGAAGACTAGCAATTTTTCTGTGGAAAAGAACAGAAAGAGCAGAGATTTGTCCTTTCAAGGAACTTGCAGACAAACCTTTATCCAAACCATCCTGAAGAAACTGTAAAATTCTAGGAATTCTAAAAGAATGCCAAGAAAAATGATGAGAAGAACACCAAGAAATGTAAATCTTCCAGACTCGATAATATATCTTCCTAGATACAGATTTACAAGCCTGTAACATAGTATTAATTACTGAGTCAGAGAAACCTCTATGACTGAGAATCAAGCGTTCAATCTCCATACCTTCAAATTTAAGGATTTGAGATCCTGATGGAAAAAAGGACCTTGCGATAGAAGGTCTGGTCTTAATGGAAGAGTCCACGGGTTGGCAAGTGGCCATCCGGACAAGATCCGCATACCAAAACCTGTGAGGCCATGCTGGAGCCACCAGCAGAACAAACGAGCACTCCTTTAGAATCTTGGAAATCACTCTTGGAAGGAGAACTAGAGGCGGAAAGATATAGGCAGGATGATACTTCCAAGGAAGTGACAATGCATCCACTGCCTCCGCCTGAGGATCCCTGGATCTGGACAGATACCTGGGAAGTTTCTCGTTTAGATGAGAAGCCATCAGATCTATTTCTGGAAGTCCCCACATTTGAACAATCTGAAGAAATACCTCTGGGTGAAGAGACCATTCGCCCGGATGTAACGTTTGGCGACTGAGATAATCCCCCCAATTGTCTATACCTGGGATACGAACCGCAGAAATTAGACAGGAACAGGATTCCGCCCATACCAGTATTTGAGATACTTCTTTCATAGCCAGAGGACTGTGAGTCCCTCCTTGATGATTGACATATGCCACGGTTGTGACATTGTCCGTCTGAAAACAAATGAACGACTCTCTCTTTAGAAGAGGCCATGACTGAAGAGCTCAGAAAATTGCACGGAGTTCCAAAATGTTGATTGGTAATCTCACCTCCTGAGATTCCCAAACCCCTTGTGCTGTTAGAGACCCCCAAACAGCTCCCCAAACTGTCAGACTTGCATCTGTTGAAATCACAGTCCAGGTCGGAAGAACAAAAGAAGCCCCCTGAACTAAACGATGGTGGTCTGTCCACCACGTCAGAGAGTGTCGTACAATCGGTTTTAAAGATATTAATTGAGATATCTTTGTGTAATCCCTGCACCACTGGTTCAGCATACAGAGCTGAAGAGGTCGCATGTGAAAACGAGCAAAGGGGATCGCGTCCGATGCAGCAGTCATAAGACCTAGAATTTCCATGCATAAGGCTACCGAAGGGAATGATTGAGACTGAAGGTTTCGACAAGCTGAAACCAATTTTAGACGTCTCTTGTCTGTCAGAGACAGAGTCATGGACACTGAATCTATCTGGAAACCTAAAAAGGTTACCCTTGTCTGAGGAATCAATGAACTTTTTGGTAAATTGATCCTCCAACCATGTTTTTGAAGAAACAATACAAGTCGATTCGTATGAGATTTTGCTAAATGTGAAGACTGAGCAAGTACCAAGATATCGTCCAAATAAGGAAATACCACAATACCCTGTTCTCTGATTACAGACAGAAGGGCAACGAGAACCTTTGTAAAAATCCTTGGAGCTGTTGCTAGGCCAAACGGCAGAGCCACAAACTGGTAATGCTTGTCTAGGAAAGAGAATCTCAGAAACTGATAGTGATCTGGATGAATCGGAATATGCAGATATGCATCCTGTAAATCTATTGTGGACATATAATGCCCTTGCTGAACAAAAGGCAGAATAGTCCTTATAGTTACCATTTTGAATGTTGGTATTCTTGCATAACGATTCAATATTTTTAAATCCAGCACTGGTCTGAAGGAATTCTCATTCTTTGGTACAATGAATAGATTTGAGTAGAACCCCAGACCTTGTTCCAGAACTGGAACAGGCACAATTACTCCAGCTAACTGTAGATCTGAAACACATTTCAGAAATGCTTGAGCCTTCACTGGATTTACTGGGACACGGGAAAGAAAAAATCTTCTTGCAGGAGGCCTTATCTTGAAGCCTATTCTGTACCCTTGTGAAACAATATTTTGAATCCAAAGATTGTGAATCAAATTGATCCAAATTTCTTTGAAAAATCGTAATCTGCCCCCTACCAGCTGGGCTGGAATGAGGGCCGCACCTTCATGTTGACTTGGGAGCTGGCTTTGGCTTTCTAAAAGGCTTGGATTTATTCCAGACTGGAGATGGTTTCCAAACTGATACCGCTACTGTAGGGGAAGGATCAGGCTTTTGTTCCTTATTGTGACGAAAGGAACGAAAACGATTAGTAGACCTAAATTTACCTTTAGATTTTTTATCCTGTGGTAAAAAAGTTCCTCTCCCCCCAGTAACAGTTGAAATAATGGAATCCAACTGTGAACCAAATAATTTATTACCCTGGAAAGAAAGGGAAAGCAAAGTTGACTTGGAAGACATATCAGCATTCCAAGTTTTACGCCATAAAGCTCTTCTAGCTAAAATAGCTAGAGACATATACCTGACATCAACCCTAATGATATCAAATATGGCATCACAAATAAAATTATTAGCATGTTGAAGAAGATTAACAATGCTATGAGAATTATGATCTGTTACTTGCTGCGCTAAAGCTTTCAACCAAAAAGTTGAAGCTGCAGCAACATCTGCTAAAGATATAGCAGGTCTAAGAAGATTATCTGAACATAAGTAAGCTTTTCTTAGAAAAAAAATCAATTTTCCTATCTAAAGGATCCTTAAAGGAAGTACTATCTGCCGTAGGAATAGTAGTACGTTTAGCAAGAGTAGAGATAGCTCCATCAACCTTAGGGATTTTGTCCCAAAACTCTAATCTGTCAGATGGCACAGGATATAATTGCTTAAAACGTTTAGGAGTAGTAAATGAATTACCCAAATTATTCCATTCCCTGGAAATTACTTCAGAAATAGCATCAGGGACAGGAAAAACTTCTGGAATAACTACAGGAGATTTAAAAACCTTATTTAAACGTTTAGATTTAGTATCAAGAGGACCAGAATCCTCTATTTCTAATGCAATTAAGACTTCTTTAAGTAAAGAACGAATAAATTCCATTTTGAATAAATATGAAGATTTATCAGCATCAACCTCTGAAACAGAATCCTCTGAACCAGAGGAATTATTATCAGAATGATGATGTTCATTTAAAAATTCATCTGAAAAAATGAGAAGTTTTAAAAGACCTTTTACGTTTACTCTAAGGAGGAATAACAGACATAGCATTCTTAATGGATTTAGAAACAAAATCTATTATGTTAACAGGAACACTCTGAGTATTAGATGTTGATGGAACAGCAACAGGTAATGTAACATTACTAAAGGAAATATTATCTGCATTAACAAGTTTGTCATGACATTCATTACAAACAACAGCTGGAGGAACAGATACCATAAGTTTACAGCAAATACACTTAACTTTGGTAGATCCAGCATCAGGCAGCGATTTTCCAGAAGTATCTTCTGATTCAGGATCAATCTGAGACATCTTGCAATATGTAAAAGAAAAAACAACATATAAAGCAAAATTGATCAAATTCCTTAAATGACAGTTTCAGGAATGGGAAAAAATGCCAGTGAACAAGCTTCTAGCAACCAGAAGGAAATAAACAATGAGACTTAAATAATGCGGAGACAATAATGACGCCCATATTTTTTGGCGCCAAAAAAGACGCCCACATTATTTGGCGCCAAAAATGACGCCACATCCGGTAACGCCAACATTTTTGGCGCAAAAACGTCAAAAATGACGCAACTTCCGGCGACAAGTACGACGCCGGAGATAACAAAGAAAAATTTTTGCGCCAAAAAAGTCAGCGCCAAGAAAGACGCAATAAAATGAAGCATTTTCAGCCCCCGCGAGCCTAACAGCCCACAGGGAAAAAAGTCAAATTTTAAGGTAAGAAAATTGATTATTCAAATGCATTATCCCAAATAATGAAACTGACTGTCTGAAATAAGGAATATTGAACATCCTGAATCAAGGCAAATAAATGTTTAAACACAAATATTTAGAACTTTATATAAAAGTGCCCAACCATAGCTTAGAGTGTCACAAAAATAAGACTTACTTACCCCAGGACACTCATCTACATGTAGTAGAAATCCAAACCAGTACTGAAACGAAAATCAGTAGAGGTAATGGTATATATAAGAGTATATCGTCGATCTGAAAAGGGAGGTAAGAGATGAATCTCTACGACCGATAACAGAGAACCTATGAAATAGACCCAGTAGAAGGAGATCATTGAATTCAAATAGGCAATACTCCCTTCACATCCCTCTGACATTCACTGCACGCTGAGAGGAAAACCGGGCTCCAACCTGCTGCGGAGCGCATATCAACGTAGAATCTAGCACAAACTTACTTCACCACCTCCACAGGAGGCAAAGTTTGTAAAACTGATTTGTGGGTGTGGTGAGGGGTGTATTTATAGGCATTTTGAGGTTTGGGAAACTTTGCCCCTCCTGGTAGGAATGTATATCCCATACGTCACTAGCTCATGGACTCTTGCTAATTACATGAAAGAAATTAAGTTTTGTCAGTGTCAATATCTGAGGCAGAATCTTTTGAACCAGATAGATCCTCATCAGAGATAGATAAATCAGAATGCTCTTGGTCATTTAAAAATTCATCGAATGAGACGTTTTAAAAGACCTTTTACGTTTATTAGAAGGTGGTATAACAGACAGGGCCTTCTGAATAGAATTAGAAACAAATTCTCTCACATTAACAGGAATATCCTGAACATTAGATGTTGAAGGAACAGGTAATGGATTATTACTAATGGAAATATTGTCTGGGTTTGAAAGTTTATCATGACAACTAACACAAACTACAGCCGGAGGAACAGTTACCACAAGTTTACAACAAATGCACTTAGCTTTGGAAGAACAGACATCAGGCAGCAGCATTCCAGAAGTAGATTCTGATACAGGGTCAGATTGGGACATCTTGCAATATGTAATAGAAAAAAGAACATATAAAGCAAAATTATCAATTTCCTTATATGACAGTTTCAGGAATGGGAAAAAATGCAAACAGAATAAGCCTCTGGAAACCAGAAGCAAAAATACATGAAGACTTAAATAATGTCAAAAGTCTGGCGCCAAGTATGACGCCCACAACTGACAAAATATTTTTTGGTGCCAAAAACGTCTGCAACAAACACGAGCATCATAGATGACGCAACTACGTGAAAATTTTCGGTGCCAAGTAAGACGCCGGAAATGACGAAAATACATCAAACTTAATTGAAGCGCCAAAAATGACACAATAAATTATAGCATTTTGCGCACCCGCGAGCCTAACAGCCCACAATTTGGAAAAAAAGTCAATTTTGAAAAATTTCAGGTAAGAATTTTTTTTTTTTTTTTTTTTTTAATATGTGCATTTCCCAAAATGAAACTGACAGTCTGTAAAAAAGGAAATATACTGATAAACCTGAATCATGGCAAATATAAGTACAAACATTATATTTAGAACTTTACATTTAAAGTGCCAAACCATAGCTAAGAGTGTCTTAAATAAAGGAAAACATACTTACCAAAAGACACTCATCTACATAAAGTAGATAGCCAAACCAGTACTGAAACCAGAATCAGCAGAGGTAATGGTATATAAAAGAGTATATTGTCGATCTGAAAAGGGAGGTAGGAGATGAATATCTATGACCGATAACAGAGAACCTATGAAATAGATCCCAGTTCGGATGACCATTGCATTCAATAGGTAATATTCACTGCACTCAGAGGAACCGGGCTTCAGCATGCTGAGAAGCGCATATCAACGTAGAAATCTAGCACAAACTTACTTCACCACCTCCATAGGAGGCAAAGTTTGTAAAACTGAATTGTGGGTGTGGTTGGAGGTATATTTATAGGCATTTTGAGGTTTGGGAAACTTTGCCCCTCCTGGTAGGAATGTATACCCCATACGTCACTAGCTCATGGACTCTTGCCAATTACATGAAAGAAATATAACCTGATAAACCACTAGGATGCAAAGACCAATGTACTGTAAATCAAACTGCAATCAATAACTGACCAATTAATGACAAAAAATAAAACTTACTTTGGTTGGATGCTGTCAAACATTTCTTGCAGTGCAATTGCTCCATATTTTATGCAGTACAGATTTATAAAGACCAAGAAACCTAACAAACAAAAACATTGCAAATTATGGACTCTCCAAACATAGAACAATTACATTTTAAAAAATACATTCAGACTAAAGCAAATAATACTTTCATCACCCATGTGGTTAACAGACTCTTCTAAAGAAACAATATTCCACAGCAATGAATGCAGTTCCTAGGATATACAGTACAATAGAATAAAACGCTTCTCCCCACCAGAGTCTCTGAAAACTTCAAATATAAAAAAACTTCCCTTCATGGTCTATTTTCTTCAGTGGTGGAATAGTTGTGTCTATAAAATCAGACAAATCGTGGCTTCTATATTGTTTTATTTTTTGAACTCAAGATGGCAACTTTGACCAGAACAACAAAAGAAAAACACCAAGGGACAGATCACCTTAAAGGGAGTAAGTAAACACCAGAATTTTTGTTTAAAAATATAGATAATCCCTTTATTACCCATTCCCTAGTTTTACATAACCAACATTGTTAAATTAATATACTTTTTACCTTGGTGATTAACTTTTATCTAAGGATCTTCTGACAGCCCCCTGATCACATGACATTGTTACCTAATTAGTGCAGTATCTGCCACATGCCACAAGTGTAATCACAATGTTATCTATAAAGCTCACATGAACTAGCTATCCCCTGTTGTGAAAAGCAAATAAAAAACGTGAAAAGAGGCGGCCTTCAAAATCATGAGCATTCCTAGGTTTAGCTTTCAACTAAGAATAGCAAGAGAACAAAGCAAAATTGGTGTTAAAAGTAAATTGCAAAGTTGTTTAAAATGGCATGCCCTATTTGAAGATCAGTTCATTGGGATTTCAGCACTACTGTGAATATCAGTGCACGAGTGACAAAGGTTAACAGCATATACTGCAAATGTCAATGTAAAAAACAGGATATCACCAGCACTGTTGTAGGTTAATAAAACTTTTATTGGATATACATAAAAGGCGACGTTTCGGGGCTTAACCCCTTAGTCATGCATGACTAAGGGGTTAAGCCCCAAAACGTCACTTTTTATGTATATCCAATAAAAGTTCTATTAACCTACAACAGTGCTCGTGATATGCCCTATTTAAAACATGAAAGTTTTTTTGTTTTTTTTACTTGACCGTCCCTTTAAATAATAGATTCCGATTTTTGAGGATGGATTACATTCCTATAAATTTTAAGCAGCTACTATTCACTTTGTACTACAACTGACTAAAATATGCACATCCATCTCAAGGTGTATACATAAACAAAGGCGAATCCAATTGGTTAATCTTCCAAGTGTAATTTATAAATTGAAAGTGACATGACATGCAATACTAGCACAGTATTTAGCTTTGTCTCTTAAAGAGATATGAAACCAAAAAATTTCCTTTCACGATTCAGATAGAGCATATGATTTTAAACAACTTTATAATTTACTTTTATTATCAAATTTTCTTAGTTTTCTTGGAATATTTAGTTGAAAAGCAGGGACGTATGCACAGGAGCCTGCCCATTTCTGGAGCACTATATGGTAGCAGGTTTGAAAGAATGTTATCTATTTGAAAAAGCACTAGATGGCAGCACTATTTCCTTCTATATAGTGCTCCAAATGCCTAGGTAGCCCTTCACCACAAAATACAGTGGGAACAAAGCAAATTTGATAATAGAAGTAAAACTAGAAACTTTTTGAAAATGGTATGCTTTATCTGAATCACAAAAGCACATTTTTGGGTTTCATATATATTTAGGTAGGTAACCCTTAGGAAAGTCTTCATGACTGACTCCAAACATGAATCCTGGAAAGACCCCCTTTAGACACAAAAAGGGGAGGGGCTTGATATAATAAAAGTATAATGAAAATGATAAAACATTTTACAAATAAAAAGAAAATTTATGCTTACCTGATAAATGTATTTATTTTTTGACACAATGAGTCCACGGATCATCTTAATTACTAATGGGATATTCACCTCCTGGTCAGCAGGAGGCGGCAAAGCGCACCACAGCAAAGCTGTTAAATAGCTCCTCCCTTCCCTCCCACTCCACTCATTTGACCGAAGTTAAGGATAGAAAGGAAAAACCAAGGTGCAGAGGTGTCTAAAGTTTATAATAACCAACAACCTGTCTATCAAAAAACAGGGCGGGCCGTGGACTCAAAGAACTACATCAGGTAAGCATAAATTTTCTTTTTAATGACACGATGAGTCCACGGATCCTCTTAATTACTAATTGGATTCAATACCCAAGTTAGAGTACACAGATAAGGGAGGGACAAGACAGGGAACCTAAACAGAAGGCACCACTGCTCGAAGAACCTTTCTCCCAAAAATGGCCTCAGCAAAAGTGTCAAATTTATAGAACTTTGAAAAAGTGTGAAGAGAGAACCAAATTACAGCCTTGCAAATCTGTTCCACAGAAGCTTCTTTCTTGAATGCCCATGAGGAAGCAACGGCCCTCGTGGAATGAGCCGTAACTCTCTCTGGAGGCCGATCGGAAACAACCTTAGGAAGAAATCCAAATTTAGTACGTAAAACTACCTTACCTGAATGGAAAATAAAGTAAGGAGACTCATACTGGAATGCCGAGAGCTATGACACTCTACGAGCAGAAGAAATAGCAACAAGAAATAAAACTTTCCAAGATAACTTAATATCTAAGGAATGCATAGGCTCAAACGAAGCCCCTTGAAGAACTAAATTCAGACTACATGGAGGACTAACTGGTTTGAACACAGGCCTGATGCTGACCAAGGCCTGACAAAATGATTGTACATCTGGGACATCCGCCAGACGTTTGTGTAACAAAATAGATAAGGCAGAAATTTGACCCTTTAGTGTCTATAAACTCTTTCTCCAAACCGTCTTGGAGAAAAGAGAAAATTCTAGGAATCCTAAATCTACTCCATGAGTAGCCTTTGGTTTCACACCAATAGAGGTATTTACGCCTGTCTTATGGTAAGTCCTTCTAGTTACAGGCTTACGAGCCTGAATCATGGGCTCTATGATAGAGTCAGAAAAACCCCGCTTGGATAAAATTAAGCGTTCAATCTCAGAGCAGTCAGCTTCAGAGTAAACTAGATTTGGGTGAAGAAAGGGCCCTTGAATTAGAAGGTCCTTCCTTAACAGAAGTCTCCAAGGTGGAAGTGATGACATGTCCACCAGATCTAAACACCAATTCCTGCAAGGCCAAGCAGGTGCAATGAGGATCACCGATGCCCTTTCCTGCTTGATTCGAGCAATAACCCAAAGAAGAAGAGCAAACGGAGGAAAGAGGTATGCTAGACTGAAGGTCCAAGGAACCGCCAAAGCATCCATCAGTTCCACCTGGGGGTCCCTGGACCTTGACCCGTATCACGGGAGCTTGGCATTCTGTCGAGATGCCATGAGATCTAATTCCGGCTGACCCCACTTGAGAATCAGGCTGGAGAAAACTTCCGGATGGAGTTATGTTGTCCGACTGGAACCTGATAGACTGGACCGAGGCTAACTGAGGCCAGGCCAGAAGAGCGTTGAAGATAGCTCTCAGCTCCAGGATGTTTATAGGAAGAACAGACTCAGAGTCCAAACTCCCTGAGCCTTTAGGGAACCCCAGACTGCTCCCCACCCTAGAAGGCTGGCGTCTGTTGTCACAATCACCCAAGATGGTCTGCGAAAGCAGGTTCCCTGGGAGAAAAGACCCAGAGACAACCACCATTAAAGAGAATCCCTTGTCTCCTGCTCCAGTAGTATTTGAGGAGACAAATCCGCATAATCTCCGTTCCATAGCCTGAGCATGCTTAACTGCAGAGGTCTGTCTCTGGGCCACTGATGGGCGAGGAATGGACTGAAGCGCTAGACAAAGTATCGATAATCTTTGATTTCCTGACTTCTGTCATAAAAATTCTCATTGATAAGGAATCTATTATATTTCCCAAGAAACTTACTCTTGTATTAGGGACAAAGGAACTCTTTTCCAATTTTACCTTCCACCCGTGAGATTGCAGGAAGGATAACAATGTCCGTGTGTGGATCTAGTTTGTTGTAAGGACGGCGCCTGGACTGGATGTCGTCCAGATAGGGCGCCAATGCAATGTCCCGTAACTGAAGCACCGCTAACAGCGATCCCAGAACCTTTGCGAAAATTCTGGGAGCTGTAGCAAGACCAAATAGAAGAGCCACGAATTGGAAGTGTTTGTCTAGAAAGGCAAACCTTAGGAACTAGTGATTATCCCTGTAAATGGGAACATGCAGGTATGCATCCTTTAAATCCACTGTTACTGTACTTCTTAGGAACGACGACGACCGTGGAGTCGATGTCATCCAAGTAGCTAAAACCTCCTTATGTAACAGAAGGAGGTGTTCTAGCTTAAACCTGAAAGACAACTTCCATATCAGCAAGAGGAATTACACTGACAGAATCTAAAATTTCACCTTCAGATGCTATTACGGTATCCTCCTCCTCAGGCTTCTGGGAGGGGGCCTACGAAATAGCAACAACTGCGTCAGAAACCTCGCTTACTGAATATCTGATTTTCCTCTTATGCTTTCCCTGCAACATTGCAAAAGCAGACAACGCATCTGAAATTGTAGAAGACATGAGAGGCGATGTCCCTTAACATAACTCCATCGGGAGTTTGAGAGGAAGTGCAGGGCACTGCATGTAAGGGCGGTAAACTCTGGGACGTTTGAGAACAAAGCTGCGTTATATATTGAGCATTGTCATTAGATACCTGAACAGCATCTTCATTAGAAAATGCTGGCTCAGAACAAAGTTTATCCCTGTAGCTTAAAGTTCCCTCAATACATGAGGAACAGAAAGGGATTGGTGGTTCCACATTGGTATTAAATCATATTGAGCAAGTGACACTTGTAAGACCTCTAGGTCCATTTCTAACATTAAACTGAAAAAATGTAATCATCCAAAGATAAATTTTTATTAGAAATGCAGAAAAACCTAACAACGTTACTGTCTATTTAAACAATAAAAAAATTAAGATGTGGAGCCGCTGTAGATTAAAACCAATCTTTTATTAAGAATCTATTAACATTTGGGAGGCATCCCAAAGCATATGTAAGCAACGCAAAGCTGCTAACATGTTTCGGCCATAGTGGCCGTAGTCATAGCATGCTTTGCTTTACACAACAGTGATTTAAAAACGGGTATCGCAGTACCTGATAGGTGAAGCAATTAAGAGAAAAAAAAGATGCCTACTAAGCTACATGCACACAAACTTTAACCCCTTTATGCCACAATACAGTATTAAACTGAAGATGTCTGTGTACACCCAATCAGTTCACATAGAGAAATAACACAAAATACAAATAAACAATGTCATTAACATTTCCTCGATTGTTCTAACCCAAGCACAAATTGAAGTCTTAGGTTATGGCTTAGGATTCGCACCATCTGTAAATTTTAACTTGTGTCAGACTTTAATCGATCTTAATAAATTAGTGAGGAATATTACCTTAAAAAAGTATTTTGCAAATAAAACAGACTCCAGTACAATTCCAACTACTGCACGTGTGGGGAATGCCATTGGACAGGCAGAGTTCCATACATTTGAAGAGAACTGCGATCTGGTTAGCCTACAGGCTCTAGAAACTGCCAGTATGCCTGCCCAGGGTAACCTCAACAGTGGTGCCAGATTTCGAGAGAAATCGAAATTCTACCCTATTCATTACAGAGGTCCCATTGTAGAGACATTTTATGACAGGGTGGAAAGAGATCTCATAGCTCTTCAGTGTGACCTAGGGCCTACAAGGCATAATCTTTCTCTAAAGCAAAAAGAAGCACTAAGAGCTCTTGAACAGAATAATTCCATTGTGGTGCGCCCTGCGGATAAGGGTGGCACCACAGTGGTAATGAACCGATCTGACTATGTCTTGGAGACACTGCGCCAACTTGAAAATGAACGAGACTATGAGGTGTTGTCCCACAATCCTACCAATTCTTTCAAAAAGGAAGTAAAGCACATCTTGGATGATGGTGTGGAACATGGGTATATGGATTTACATACTGCACAATATTTGGAAGTTTCTTTTCCTAAGATAGCCATGTTCCACCACTTTCCCAAGGTCCATAAATCTTTAAGTGACATCAGGGGCAGACCCATAGTCAGCGGGGTGGATTCTCTGCTAGAACGTCTATCCCAGTGGCTTGATGCCCTATTACAACCAATTGTACTTAATCTTCTCTCCTATACTCGTGATTCCAAACACATCCTCAACCTCCTTACTAATGTGAAGTGGGACGAGACATACAGCTGGATAACCATAGACGCTGTTTCTTTGTACTCATCCATTCCGCACCAATTCCACAGAATTTACCTCTGATTTGCAGAACTACATTCTTAGGGTTCTTGAGTTTCTTTTAACTCATATTTTTTTCTGCTTTGAGGGGGTGTACTATCTCCAAAGATGTGGCACAGCGATGGGGGCGAAATTTGCTCCATCTTATGCCAATCTCTATCTTGGCTGGTGGGAGCTGTGCCACATCTTTGGAGATAGCAATCCCTTCAGAAAACACACGCTTTTTTAAGCGGTTCATCTATGATCTGTTGATCATATGGACTGGTCCTGTGGAATTGGTGAAGGAATTTGTGGATTATCTTAATTATAATACTTACAATCTTCAATTTACTTATGAACACAATCCAACATGTATCACTTTCCTGGATCTATGTCTGGAGGGGGAAACAGATGGCAGTATACATACCAAGGTTTACCGCAAACCAATTTCGGGGAATTCACTGCTGCATGCAGATAGTTGTCACCCCAAAAATGTATTGTATGCTGTGGTCAAAGGGCAATTTTCTCGTCTGAAGAGAAATTGTAGTAAGGAAGCAGATTATCTTAGGGAATCTGAGAACTTAGAACAAAGACTACGTGAACGAAAATATAGCCCAAGCCATATCAGGGAAGCTATACACAAAGTACATAACATACCAAGACACAAATTGCTGGAAGATAAAAATACCCAAATCGAGTCCTGTGATTTTCAAGGAGTACACTTTGTGACCACTTATAGTGACCAATACTCCAGTATATACAGTATTGTAAAAAAACATTTTCCCCTACTTGCGGCGGACGATTTGCTTAAAGATACTGTTAAAAAGGGCATTAGATGCACTTATAAAAAGAGCCGCACTTTAGGCAGTATACTTTCACCCACTCAACTAAAACCGGTATATTCTTCAAAGAGTTCATGGTTACGCCATAGGGGTATGTTTTAGTGTGGACACCGCAGATGTAGACCCTGCGAGTATGTTCAAGTTTCAAACTCTTTTCATTCAGCAGTCACAGGCAAAAGCTATGACATAAAAACATGCATAAATTGTACTCACACGGGTGTCATCTATCTAATAACATGCATTCAATGCAACATTCAATATACAGGACTTACGTCCAGAGACATTAATACTCGCATTAGAGAACATATTTCCACTTTAGAGAGAGCCAAGTCTACCTCCCTGCTGGTGCAACACTTTGCTACCATTCACAATGGCAAGTTGGACACATTTAGATGGATTGCCATTGAGAAAGTAGTAACCCCAAAAAGGGGTGGTGATCTCGAGAGTATTCTGGCTAAGCGTGAGGTGTTCTGGATATTCCATCTTAAAACCAGGACACCTCATGGCTTAAATTCCAGATACGATCTGATTAACTTCTGGGAATAATTGCTGTACTTAGGGGACTTCAGGTTCAGGGTTCCCTCATTGTATTCTTTCAATCTATCTGGGGTGCATGAATATTAGCATCAGTATGTCTCCATCCATATACCTCTTATGGTCAACCTGATACATACATACCTATGTTCAATTTTTCTATTTTGCATATCTCTATTTTTACTTTTAAGCATTTTCTGTCACGTATTTTTGGTCTTGCATTTGTATCTTTGTACCATATATATATTGTGCCATCAAGTATTGATACCGTTCTAATACTATAATTCTCTTTTGTCCACACAGTCAAACGTCTATATATATATATATATATATATATATATATATATATATATATATATATATATATATATATATATATATATATATATATATATATATATATATCTTAATTTTTCTAAGGTTTTTACACATACATTTATCATGTTCTTCTGTGCATTTCTTATGTGCCATTTATATGGGTGGGTATTCCCACTAGATTTTCATGTGGTCCCATTCCTATATCTGATCACCTAACCCCCCCTGCTAGAAAGTATCCTGACCCAGACTATTTATTGTTGCAGTCTTGTAATTACTTCTATTTAAGTGCATTGGCGTATATCTACATTTCCATCTGCATTTATATATCCAATGGAACTTTATCACTGTTAGTCACACTCTTCATTTTTGAAAGTTCTTGTATGCACTTGGATTTAGATATACTTTAAATACACTGGCTTCTGTATATTGTCTTGGTCGCATAGATTTATTATAGTTTTTACATTTTTACATATTTTATCATGCTTTCTAACTATGTACTTATGTATAATTTATTTCTCTATGTGAACTGATTGGGTGTACACAGACATCTTCAGTTTAATACTGTATTGTGGCATAAAGGGGTTAAAGTTTGTGTGCATGTAGCTTAGTATGCGTCTTTTTCTCTTAATTGCTTCACCTATCAGGTACTGCGATACCTGTTTTAAATTACTGTTGTGTAAAGCAAAGCATGCTATGACTACGGCCACTATGGTCGAAACATGTTAGCAGCTGTGCGTTGCCTACATATGCTTTGGGATGCATCCCAAATTTTAATAGGATTCTTAATAAAAAAATTAGTTTTATTCTACAGCGGCTCCACATCTTCGATTTTTTCTTTGTGCTGCTAACAGCTCCGGAACCGCTGTGCCCGCCTGGTCGGGTCTTTTGCAGTTAGCCCAGGTACCTTGTTCCTTCTCTGGTCTCTCTCCCCCCCCCCATACTTCATCGTGGATGTTAGTGGAGCCTCACTTCCGGAGACGCGTGTGGAGTGTGTATGCCGGGGACAAGCTGAATCAGCTGCCGAGTGCATCTCGGCCGGCCGAGGATACAGACACAGTCGGGCAGAGCAAGTTAAAGAGCCTTGGTGTCCTCTTCGCATCCACTCAGATCGATCTTCAAGGTATTCCTTCTTATTTTCTACATTGAGGTGGTGGGGTGAAGATAATCACAATCATTAGCATTGGATTACTCCTGTTTCATCACAAACCCTTGCAGTGTGCCTTTTCTCTCCTAATTCAAGTCTTTAAATAATAAAACTAACCTGTTTACTGTGAAAAACGTCTAAGTATGATTGGTAATAATAGGCTTAGAAATGAACGTATAAACACCCCTACACCTCAGCAGCACTTCTGCTGAGGTGCCTATGTCCTCTGAGCAGGAATCGAGTGAAACTATGATTCTTTGCACAGGCGATCTCCGGAGTAGCTACGCAGTAAGTTTCTCTAGGAGAATATGAGCAGCAATGATATTCGCATGCGTAGAAGCAAGTTTCCCTGAAGCGGAGTGAAAAGGGCGCGCATAATTACTCTACGCCTATCGTGGGCGTGGCCAAGTAAATCTCCCGGTCGGCTCTAAAGTTACAAACCCGCCGGGAGATGTGGAACCACCTATATTAGTAAAATACGCCCCAGTGTCTGCTGCAATGCTGCCCAATAAGCCCCAGTGCCTGCTGCAACACTGCCCAAATGTCCCCTATGCCTAAGGGGAGACTATGAGAGTAATAATGAGGCTTGTCCAATGTACAAAATAAATAAAGTTCCCTCCTTCGTTTCTAAAACCTTCCATTTTCTTCCCCCAGAAAAAAAAGTCAGCACTTACCTCATATGCTGCCTGGCAGCAAGGCAGATTCCAGGTTTGAGAGGTCGTATCCCTCACATGGACCTGTGAATGAAGAGAAAGTCCTGAGTTAGAATCCCTCAGGTTTTCCAGAGGCAGGGCAGCATCAATATATGGGAGGCACAGTGAGAATTATGTCCCACAAGTTCCCATTGCTCTAAAGCCACCACTGCTCACTGAAGAGACTGATATGGACTATGGCTACACCCTAAAACAAAGCAGCACAATCTTGCACTACTTTAAAAATAATAAACTCTTGATTGAAGAATCTTTTCTAACACCTAATTTACCACCTCCTTGCTGTTAACATAGGCAAAGAGAATGACTGGAGTGGTAGGGAAGGGAGGAACTATTTAACAGCTTTGCTGTGGTGCTCTTTGCCGCCTCCTGCTGACGAGGAGGTGAATATCCCATTCGTAATCAAGATGATCTGTGGACTCATCGTGTCATTAAAAAGAAATTAAGTTATAATAATAACAAGGACAGTCTTGTGAGGATGAAAACCTATTTAATGTCTTAAGCCCTAGCCCACATAAAATAAGCTTCTAACTTAAAAGATGGAGCCTTATTTCGTAGCACTTTATGATAAGGATCACACATCCTAAGCAGCTATGGAAGCCCCTTTCCAGAATAACAAAAAGGAAATTACTGTTTGGAAGCTTCTAAGAAAATCTGATATTTGGCCTAAGAAGCAAATCTTCATTCTTTACATTTTTTTGCATCTAAAATGATTGCACTTTATTTTTTTATTTTGTTACAAAATAAATAGAAATGTCTATATATTGGCCTATAACCTAGACAATATTTATCAGGCGATACCCTGTCTACCTACCTTCCCTATCCCATCACTAGCTTGCTAATCATAGTTCCAAAGAAAGGCAGCACAACCAATTATACCAAACTTCTTTTTATTCCTTTTCACCAGGAGTAGGTACAAAATACAAGACTACATTTCAGGCTCCCAACCCTTAGTCATGTCATGAGAGCACAAAACGTCTTGTATTTTGTACCTACTCCTCGTGAAAATAAATAAAAGAAGTTTGATATAATTGGTTGTGCTGCCTTTCTTTGGAACTTTGATTAATCATAAGGTATGCAGTAACCTTTTGGGGTGCACAGCCTGACAAGGTTTGGGTGCTGGATCTCATAGCTTGCCCATCATAGAATGACTGAAAAAGGGTAGGAGCGGGCCAAGTAATAGAAATTTCTATTTTTGTTGTTTTAATTTTTAAATTATCTCGGTCTAACCGCAGCCAATACTTACCAGTGAAATAATACAGTGGGAAAGTAAAATGAATGACCAAAAATGAAAAAAAGAAATAAGGTTATTACAGAAGACAGAATCTTCCTGCTAAATAATGCTGCAATGACAGTGCTTGCAATTAAGAGACATGTCTTGCATATGTGATAACTACTAAAAACAGCCTTCAAAGTCAAATACCAAAGGGAGATGGATTTCAATGGCTCAAAGGGAGATTTCAACAAAGCATCCAAAACAAAAGAAGATCCCAGGAGTGAACATGGACCCTACACAGACGACGAATAGGATATAGCGCCTACAAGAAATTAATCACTACTGGATCCTGATCCTATAGAAATCATGATAATGCAGATATCTGAGTCATAAACTTTCAGTGTAGCTGAAGATAAACTCTGTTGAAAAGCTTCATGGAGAAACTGTAGAAGATAAAGCTGAAACCTTTCTGTATAAAAGTTATTCCTTAACATCCATGCGGAGAATATATTCCATTTCCATCTTAATGGGAGGGAGAGTCCACTGCATCATTCATTACCTGTGGGAATTAAGAACCTGGCCACCAGGAGGAGGAAAAGACAGCCCAGCCAAAGGCTTAAATACCTCCCCCAGTCATTCTTTGCCTTTCGTCACAGGAGGTTGGCAGAGAAGTGTCAGAAGATTGGAGTAGTTTCTTATGGAGGGTAGTACTCTTCGAAATGGGACTGGAGTTTTAAGTATTCCTGTCAGCCTCTCAGTGAGAGCATGGGTGAAAGTTAGAGTCTGGAGATGCAGGGAGAGTCTTTCTGCGAAACCATCCCAACTCATGATTAACAGCTCCTTAAGCAATCAGCGTTGACGAGTTTCGCTGCCTGCTTTATACACTCAAGTCCATGTCAGGAGCGATGCTACTTACCTGTCACACTTGAAGGGCCATGTTCCTGTTCCACGGCATAGATTCTGGTAAGATATTTTTATTTATACACATATGATAACGCAAGAAGACAGGGTCACAGTGTGTCTCCTTTTATCTGTATAGAATCAAGGGTGAACATCCCCGAAAAGGGGATTATTGAACAGGGGGGAGGATTTATACATATTTTATTGTGTATGATGCTGCGTCATGTGTGAGATGAGGCTCTAGCAATGTGTGAACATACAGGTGAAGAGTGAAGTGGCCTTTTTTGGCAGGTTTTTTCTATAGGCAGGGACGTACCTGCATGGTACTCCATGTGACCGGGTGTGGCCTCTTCAACTTCCTCTTTCCCGATCGGCAATTGCAGGAGACATAACTGTTCGCCTGTGTTCGGGTCATAGGAGGTAGTGAGAGCCCCGGCCATTGGTGTATAAAAAGGTGTCATTTATTTTATCTAGTCCGCATTAAAGCGCAAGCTATTGAGGACTCATATGTTAGAGGATACTCCCTCTTTAATTAAAGCTAATGCCTGTGTTTATTGTGAGGAGGTTCAGGTTAATCCGCCTGCTTAACTGTGTTCCACATGCTTTAATAAAATTGCAATATCTAAAAAGAATAAGGTATTTAGTACTACTGAGCCGTCCACCTCTGAGGGTTCTCCGTCCCGCGAGGTGCGTTCCCTACATTCATCTCCGATAACACATGTAACCCCCCCCAAGGTTCTACTGATCCTCCCTCGGAGGTGCCTTGTGGCCGCCAGATTTCGCTGCCCAGTTGCAAGAAGCGGTTTCTGCAGCCTTCCATGCCCTACGAAGCGCAAGTGAAGGGAAAGACAGTTTTCCGTCCCAGGGATCATCTACTCCGTTGGAGGTCTCGGAGATTATCCAATGATGAGGACGCCTCTGACTCGTCTGAGGGCGCTCTCTCTGGGACGGAATTTGCGCATTTACACTTTTTACTGAAAGAAGTGCTTGCTACGTTGGAGGTCCCGGAACCAAAACTTCCAGAGGAACCTTCGATCCCTAAACTAGATAAGGTTTACGAGGACAGGGTGGTGCCTCAGACCTTCCCAGTTCCCAGTGAAGATGGCTACTATTATTAAGAATGAGTGGGAGAAACCTAGCTCGTCCTTTTCTCCCTCTACTTCTTCAAAGCTTTTCCCCATTCCAGACCCTCAGCTTGAGCTATGGGGGGCCATTCCCAAGGTGGATGGAGCTATCTCCACGCTCGCTAAGCGGACGACTATTCCCCCTCGAGGATAGTTCATCGTTCAGAGAGCCCATGGACAAAAACAATTAGAATCCATGTTGAGAAAGAGGTTCCAACTCACGGGGGTTTGTTTTCCAACCGGCAATCGCTGCGGTGGCTGGAGTGGCTACCTACTGGTGTGACGCCCTGTCAGCTATGTTAGAGGTGGAGACTCCCCTCGAGGAGATACAGGAAAAGATTAAGGCCTTAAGGGTTGCAAATTCTTTTAACTGTGATGCTAATATGCAGGTTATTCGCCTGAATGCTAAGACATCAGGTCTCTCCATGCTAGCCCGTAGGGCTCTGTGGTTAAAGTTGTGGTCTGCTGACATGACTTCCAAGTCTAGATTACTGTCCATTACGTTTCAGGGGAAAGTTAGTTTTGGTCCAGGAATGGACTCCATCATATCCACGGTCATGGGAGGCAAGGGTGCTCTTCTTATGCAGGATAAGAAGACTAAGGGCTCTACTTTTCGTCCAGACAAGTCTCAATGCCAGCAGCCTGCTGTGAAGACCGAGCAGTCCAAAGGATCTTGGAAGCCGGCTCAATCTTGGAACAAGTCCAAGCAGAACAAGAAGCCCGCCGAGACAAAGTCGGCATGAAGGGGCGGCCCCCGATCCGTCCCTGGATCGCATGGAGGGCAGACTCTCTGTTCGCAGAGACTTGGATGAGAGACATTCAGGATCCTTGGGTTCTGGAGGTTATCACCCAGGGTTACAGGGATAGGGTTAAAGACTCATCCGACCAAGGGTATATTCCTCCTGTCAAACCAATCTTCAAGGTCAGAGAAGAGACGCCTTTCTAGAGTGCATGAGGGATCTCTCCTCTCGGAGCAATTGTTCCAGTACCTCTAGTAGAAAGGGGTCTAGGGTACTATTCAAACCTTTTCGTGGTCCCAAAGAAAGAGGGCACGTTCTGCCCAATTCTGTACCTAAAGTGCCTTAACAAGTTTGTCAATTCCATCGTTAAAAATGGAGACGATCCGGTCGATTCTGTCCCTAGATCAAGAGGGGCAATATATGACGACAATAGACTTGAAGGATGCTTACTTTCATGTGCCAATCCACAGGGACCATTTCATGTTCCTAAGATTCGCTTTTCTGGATCAGCACTTCCAGTTTGTGGCCCTACCTTTCGGTCTGGTGACTGCCCCAAGAGTCTCCATAGACTCCATATCCATGAAGATATTCTTGACAGATCATTTTCCAGCTGTCTTGCCCTTCAGACCTCCTCAAGGCCATCTGTGGCCAGATGCATGGAGGTGATCGGGCTCATAGTTTCCAGCATAGATGTTGTTCCTTTAGCCTTTCCATATCAGGCCTCAGCAGTTATGCATATTGAGAAAATGGAACAGCGACCACTCAGATCTATCCCAACAGATATCTCTGGACTATAGGGTGAAGGAATCCCTCTCTTGGTGGGTCCGTCCAGGACAGCTGTCCCAGGGGACATCCTTCTTGAGACCATCCTGGGAGATTGTGATCCATCAGATGGGGTGCCAGAAGGGCACAGTGCAGGTGGACTCAAGGAGTCGACCCTACCGATAAATTTCCTGGTACTATGAGCAATATTCAATGCTCTGAGGGCTTGGACCCTCCTGGGGGTGTACCGGTTCATCATATTCCAGTCGGACAACATTACCTCAGTGGCGTACATAAACCACCGGGGGGGGGGGGGGGGGGGGGGGGGGGGGGGACGAGAAGTACCCTAGCCATGAGGGAGGTTTCTCGGTTTCTGGAATGAGACCCACAGCTGTACTCTCTCAGCAATCCACATCCTGGGTGTGGATAACTGGGAGGCAGATTTCCTCAGCAGACAAACGTTTCACCCGGGGGAATGGTCTCTCCATCCCGAGGTGTTTGTGGAGATCTGCATCAAATGGGGGACGCCGGAAATAGATCTCATGGCGTCCAGACTCAACTTCAAGCTACCCAGATATGGGTCGCACGGTCCAGAGATACCAAGGCAGAGCTGATAGATGCCTTGGGAGTTCAACCTAATTTACATTTTTCCACTTCTAAAGGTGGCCCGCATCAAACAGGAGCAAGCTTAGACCATTCTGATTGCTCCGTTGTGGCCACGGAGGACGTGGTTTGCGGATCTGGTGGGAATGTCGTCATCTCTTCAATGGAGGTTACCCTGTGGCAGAGATCTGCTGGTTCAGGGTCCTTTTCTCCACAAAAATCTTGATTATCTAAGGTTGACTGCGTGGAGATTGAACGCCTAGTCTTGGTCAAGAGAGGGTTCTCAGAGAGAGTAATTGATACTCTCATTCAGGCCAGGAAACTGGTCACTCGTCACATCTATCATAAGGTGTGGAGGACCTATTTATCCTGGTGTGAGGAACGACGTAGATATCCCTGGCACAAGATTAGGGTATCCAGGATTCTGGCTTTTCTTCAAAATGGGATGGATAAGGGCCTTGCCGCTAGTTCCTTAAAGGGACAGATTTCGGCCTTATCGGTTCTGTTACACAAGAAGCTAGCAGAGCTTCCAGATATTCAGTCCTTTGTTCAGGCTCTGTCCAGAATCGGAGCGGTTTTTAGACCTTCTGCTCCTCTAGAGCTTGGGTTTTTGTTCCCACAAATAATGAATGAAGCAGTGGACTCTCCTCCCATTAAGATGGAAAACAAATTATGCTTACCTGATAATTTCATTTCCATCTGTAGGAGGAGTGTCCACTGCTCCCGCCCGTTTGCTCCGGTGGGCGGACCTAAATTTATTATTTTTCTTCTGGCACCATTTATACCCTGATATTTCTCCTACTGTTACTTGTTCCCTTGGCAGAATGACTGGGGGATGAGGGGAGTGGGGGAGGTATTTAAGTCTTTGGCTGGGGTGTCTTTGCCTTCACCTGGTGGCTAGGTTCTTAATTCCCACAAGTAATGAATGAAGCAGTGGACTCTGCTCCCACAGATAGAAATTAAATTATTAGGTAAGCATAATTTATGCTATCATGTAGTAAGTTTTAGACTGTTTTCTTACCTGTAAAAGTGCATGAATCACATATGCCATTTAAAGTGAGAAGTGACTCCATTACAGTGATAAGTGCATGAATCACTGTGGACAAATATTTAGTTTACTAAACCTTGCCCATTCAGCAATAATGCCACAAAATTTAACTTGTGAAGATGCAGATGAGAAACAGGTCCTTGATGAAACACACCCCAGAAATTCTTAAAAGAAACCATTAGAATAGAATAGCTGGCTAAAGCAGAATCGGAGACAACAGCTTCCATGTCCAGTAGGAGACAGCCAGAATTATCTACCCTGTACTGCATCTACTTCACAGAATGAGAAAAAAAGAACACACATATGCCATTTAAAGTGATAAGTGACTTCATTACAGTGAGAAGTGAATCCTTATTGAACCTCTAAAACATCAAATATCGATTGAATGCTCTTAAATCCAGACTAGTTGATTGGGGTGCGGAGAGAGACAGAAAAGCCAATTAGAGAAAAGATGTTGGAAAAAACGTTGAAAAAACATAATTTATGTAAGAACTTACCTGATAAATTCATTTCTTTCATATTAGCAAGAGTCCATGAGCTAGTGACGTATGGGATATACATTCCTACCAGGAGGGGCAAAGTTTCCCAAACCTCAAAATGCCTATAAATACACCCCTCACCACACCCACAAATCATTTTAACTAATAGCCAAGAAGTGGGGTGATAAGAAAAAAAGTGCGAAAGCATAAAAAATAAGGAATTGGAATAATTGTGCTTTATACAAAAAAATCATAACCACCACAAAAAAGGGTGGGCCTCATGGACTCTTGCTAATATGAAAGAAATGAAATTATCAGGTAAGTTCTTACATAAATTATGTTTTCTTTCATGTAATTAGCAAGAGTCCATGAGCTAGTGACGTATGGGATAATGAATACCCAAGATGTGGATCTTCCACGCAAGAGTCACTAGAGAGGGAGGGATAAAATAAAGACAGCCAATTCCGCTGAAAAATAATCCACACCCAAAACAAAGTTTAAATCTTATAATGAAAAAAACTGAAAATATAAGCAGAAGAATCAAACTGAAACAGCTGCCTGAAGTACTTTTCTACTAAAAACTGCTTCAGAAGAAGAAAACACATAAAAATGGTAGAATTTAGTAAAAGTATGCAAAGAAGACCAAGTTGCTGCTTTGCAAATCTGATCAACCGAAGCTTCATTCTTAAATGCCCAGGAAATAGAGACTGACCTAGTCGAATGAGCTGAAATCCTTTGAGGCGGAGTTTTACCCGACTCCACATAAGCATGATGAATCAAAGACTTTAACCAAGATGCCAAAGAAATGGCAGAAGCCTTCTGACCTTTCCTAGAACCGGAAAAAATAACAAATAGACTAGAAGTCTTTCTGAAATCTTTAGTAGCTTCAACATAATATTTCAAAGCTCTAACTACATCCAAAGAATGCAACGATCTTTCCTTAGAATTCTTAGGATTAGGACACAATGAAGGAACCACAATTTCTCTACTAATGTTGTTAGAATTCACAACCTTAGGTAAAAATTTAAATGAAGTTCGCAACACCGCCTTATCCTGATGAAAAATCAGAAAAGGAGACTCACAAGAAAGAGCAGATAATTCAGAAACTCTTCTAGCAGAAGAGATGGCCAAAAGAAACAAAAAAACTTTACAAGAAATTTAATATCCAGCGAATGCATAGGTTCAAACGGAGGAGCTTGAAGAGCCCCCAGAACCAAATTCAAACTCCAAGGAGGAGAAATTGACTTAATAACAGGTTTTATACAAACCCTTATCCAAACCATCCTGAAGAAACTGTAAAATTCTAGGAATTCTAAAAGAATGCCAAGAAAAATGATGAGAAGAACACCAAGAAATGTAAGTCTTCCAGACTCGATAATATATCCTCCTAGATAGATTTACGAGCCTGCAACATAGTATTAATTACGGAGTCAGAGAAACCTCTATGACTGAGAATCAAGCGTTCAATCTCCATACCTTCAAATTTAAGGATTTGAGATCCTGATGGAAAAAAGGACCTTGCGATAGAAGGTCTGGTCTTAACGGAAGAGTCCACGGTTGGCAAGTAGCCATCCGAACAAGATCCGCATACCAAAACCTGTGAGGCCATGCTGGGGCCACCAGCAGAACAAACGAACGCTCCTTTAGAATTTTGGAAATCACTCTTGGAAGAAGAACTTGAGGCGGAAAGATATAAGCAGGATGATACTTCCAAGGAAGTGACAATGCATCCACTGCTTCCGCCTGAGGATCCCTGGATCTGGACAGATACATGGGAAGCTTCTTGTTTAGATGAGAAGCCATCAGATCTATTTCTGGAAGTCCCCACATTTGAACAATCTGAAGAAAGACCTCTGGGTGAAGAGACCATTCGCCCGGATGTAACGTTTGGCGACTGAGATAATCCGCTTCCCAATTGTCTATACCTGGGATATGAACCGCAGAAATTAGACAGGAGCTGGATTCCGCCCATACAAGTATTCGAGATACTTCTTTCATCGCCAGAGGACTGAGTCCCTCCTTGATGATTGACATATGCCACGGTTGTGACATTGTCCGTCTGGAAACAAATGAACGACTCTCTCTTTAGAAGAGGCCACGACTGAAGAGCTCTGAAAATTGCACGGAGTTCCAAAATGTTGATTGGTAATCTCGCCTCCTGAGATTCCCAAACCCCTTGTGCTGTCAGAGATCCCCATACAGCTCCCCAACCTTAAAGACTCGCATCTGTTGAGATCACAGTCCAGGTTGGACGAACAAAAGAAGCCCCTTGGTCTAAACGATGGTGATCTATCCACCACGTCAGAGAGTGTCGTACATTAGAAATAGCATCAGGGACAGGAAAAACTTCTGGAATAACTATAGGAGGTTTAAAAAACGAATTTAAACGCTTAGTAGATTTAGTATCAAGAGGACTAGAATCCTCCATCTCTAATGCGATTAAAACTTCTTTAAGTAAAGAGCGAATAAATTCCATTTTAAATAAATATGAAGATTAATCAGTGTCAATATCTGAGACAGAATCCTCTGAACCAGAAATATCCTCATAAGAAAAAGACAAATCAGATTGATGACGGTCATTTAAAAATTCATCTGAAAAATGAGAAGTTTTAAAAGACCTTTTACGTTTACTGGAAGGAGGAATAACAGACATAGCCTTCCTAAGAGATTTAGAAACAAATTCTTTTATATTAACAGGAACATCCTGAGTATTAGATGTTGAAGGAACAGCAACAGGTAATGGTATATTACTAATGGAAATACTATCTGCATTAGCAAGCTTATCATGACATTCATCACAAACTACAGCCGGAGGAACAGTTACCACAAGTTTACAACAAATGCACTTAACTTTGGTAGAACCAGCATCAGGCAGCGTCTTTCCAGAAGTAGATTCTGATCCAGGGTCAATGTGAGACATCTTGCAATATGTAAAAGAAAACACATATAAAGCAAAATTTATCAAATTCCTTAAATGACAGTTTCAGGAATGGGAAAAAAATGCCAATGAACAAGCCTCTAGCAACCAGAAGCAATGAAGAATGAGACTGAAATAATGTGAAAAAAAGGTGGAGACAAGAATGACGCCCACATTTTTTAGCGCCAAAAAAAGACGCCCACATTATTGGCGCCTTAATTTTTGGCGCCAAGAATGACGCCACATCCGGAGAAGCCGACATTTTTGGCGCAAAACGTCAAAAAAATGACGCAAACACGAACAACTTCCGGCAACAAGTTTGACGCCGGAATTGACAAACAGAATTTTTTGCGCCAAAAAAGTCCGCGCCAAGAATGACGCAATAAATTGAAGCATTTTCAGCCCCCGCGAGCCTAACAGCCCACAGGGAAAAAAGTCAATTGAAACAATTTTTAAGGTAAGAAAAAAATGATTATTCATATGCATTATCCCAAATAATGAAACGGACTGTCTGAAATAAGGAATATTGATCATCCTGAATCATGGCAAATATATAAGTTTAAAGACATATATTTAGAACTTTATAAATAAAGTGCCCAACCATAGCTTAGAGTGTCACAAAAAATAAAACTTACTTACCCCAGGACACTCATCTACATATAGTAGATAGCCAAACCAGTACTGAAACGAGAATCAGTAGAGGTAATGGTACATAAGAGTATATAGTCGATCTGAAAAGGGAGGTAAGAAATGAATCTCTACGACCGATAACAGAGAACCTATGAAATAGATCCCGTAGAAGGAGACCATTGAATTCAAATAGGCAATACTCTCTTCACATCCCTCTGACATTCACTGCACACAGAGGAAAACCGGGCTCCAGCCTGCTGCGAAGCGCATATCAACGTAGAATCTAGCACAAACTTACTTTACCACCTCCACGGGAGGCAAAGTTTGTAAAACTGAATTGTGGGTAAGGTGAGGGGTGTATTTATAGGCATTTTGAGGTTTGGGAAACTTTGCCCCTCCTGGTAGGAATGTATATCCCATACGTCACTAGCTCATGGACTCTTGCTAATTACATGAAAGAAATGAGACTGAAATAATGTGAAAAAAAGGTGGAGACAAGAATGACGCCCACATTTTTTGGCGCCAAGAATGACGCCCACATTATTGGCGCCAAGTACAACACCCATTTTTTTGGCGCCATGAATGACGCCACATCCTGTGACGCCGAAAAAAACGACGCCCACAATTTTGGCGCAAAAAAACTAAACAAAAAACGCCTGAACGTCAAATATTATAAATAACGTCAATTAGTAAGCCGGAAATGACAAAATTTTTGCACCAAAAAAGTCCGCGCCAAGAATGGCGCAATAAATTGAAGCATTTTCAGCCCCCGCGAGCTTAACAGCCCACAGGGAAAAAAAGTAAATTGAAAAAAAATTCTTTTAAGGTAAGAAAAAAATATTTCATATGCATTATCCCAAATAATGAAACTGTCTGAAATAAGGAATACTGATTATCCTGAATCATGGCAAATATAAGTTTAAACATATATTTAGAACTTTACATATAAAGTGCCCAACCATAGCTTAGAGTGTCATAAAAAATAAGACTTACTTACCCTAAGACACTCATCTACATATAGTAGACAGCCAAACCAGTACTGAAACGAGAATCAGTAGAGGTAATGGTATATAAGAGTATATCGTCGATCTGAAAAGGGAGGTAAGAGATGAATCTCTACGAACCTATGAAATAGATCCCCTAGAGGAAGACCATTGAATTCAAATAGGCAATACTTTCTTCACATCCCTCTGACATTCACTGCACTCAGAGAGGAAAACCGGGCTCCAGCCTGCTGGAAGCGCATATCAACGTAGAATCTGGCACAAACTTACTTCACCACCTCCACGGGAGGCAAAGTTTGTAAAACTGAATTGTGGGTGTGGTGAGGTGTGTATTTATAGGCATTTTGAGGTTTGGGAAACTTTGCCCCTCCTGGTAGGAATGTATATCCCATACGTCACTAGCTCATGGACTCTTGCTAATTACATGAAAGAAAAGCAAATACTCTTGAATTTAGAATGCCTTGCAAGTATGGCTGTTTAACGCCACTAACTCCATGTGATGTTATAGTGATCAGCTTAGTTCATTATTAGGGTCTGATTAACCTTCCCCTTTAAGAGATTTTGGACAGACATTAGTTCCCGAAACTCTGATGTAGGACTGTGTAGTCTGTTGACTATAGTTAGGTTTGTGAGTACGGCTGTAGTATGCCACTAATTCTATGTGATGTTACATTGACAAGCTTAGTTTGCCATTAGGGTCTGGTTAACCTTCCCCTTTAAGAGCTTTTGGATAGGCATTAGGTCCTGGGCGGTCTTGTGTATTGAAGTTAGTGCCTGTGATCATATGTATGAGTCTTTGGATGTTACTTATGGGATTCATATACTGCAGTGGTTCATATGGCCAGGTGCCACTATTATTTTAGATTCAGTGCTTATTATAGTACTCTGAACTTGCCTTAAGTAAGGTGGCCTTTTTGATTCCCATAACAGTATTAACAGGATTGTGCACTTATCCTATGAGCATATGTTGTGACGTTCAAGTTAGGAATGATAACAGGATACCTTTTTATCTTGTGCTGTATCTTGATATTATACTTTTCTTTATGACAGGATGGGGCATTACCGGTCACTTTATGGGTGTCTGAGTCTGCATAGCGTTTCCATGGCTACGATATGAGAGTGGTAATTAACACACCTCCAGGGCTGTGGACATATTACGGAGTGGGGGCATGCCCCGTGTTGAAAAGTGGATGGTTGATGACCCGCCCTGGGGGCAGATAATGCCGTACAGGCAGCTGATTAGCTGTGGTAAGATCCATGGTGAGCACCGTTTCTTTTGTTTAGATTATGACAGCCTGACAGATACCCATCAATAATGACTGCCAGTCTCCGCTGTCGGGGTATTTTCATTGTTACTAGCAGGGCAGCATGTATCAGACCATTTGAGAGCAATAGGTGGGAAATATGTTATTAGAGGTTCGTTAGAATTGGATACCAGCTACTATTTTATGAGAGAGTTTAGGGATTGATGAAGGGTTTATACAATCCTTATGATGGACAAGACTAAGGAATGAGGTAGAGAAGGTAGGTAGATGGGATATAACTAAAGGGGACATGGTTTGTTTCCTGTCCATGCCCTGACCAAGGAGTGGTCTCACCTGGTAAATATTGTCTATGGTTAGACCAAGATAAAAAGTTTTGTATGCACAAAACATTTGATTTCAAGACTTTTTTATATTTTAAAAAAAACAAACTCTTCAATGTGAAATTTCAGTTTAACATCCCTTTAATACAGAGTTTACTGTTCTAATTCATCTTTTCATCTTTGAAAAACCCTAAGTAACCAGTTTTGTATTTAATAATAAAAAAAAAAATACCCACTTACTTTTTACAAACTTTGTAGTTTTAGAATTTTGCAACCTCTGGAAAAGCAGAATGAATATTTGCTTTCTATACAGGTCGACACATTCCCTGGAAATTATAAAGATAGGATAAAATTCATGTAAATTTAAACAGGTTATAGAGATATAAACCACATAAAAGAAACAAATTGTTGACACTAGATTTGATCAGCTCAAAAATTGTGCCTTTGAGAAGATATAAAATAATGAAGTGCATAGAAGGCATTTTATACAGTTTTAAAGGATGATGGTGCAACATTTACAAAGAAAATATTAAACTCTCAGGATGGAGCAATATAAGTACAACTAAATGAGGGCTGGTACACAGCATACAGAGCCTGCACTGCCCTTCAGGATCCCCTTAGACTACAACTGTGAAAACATAATTTATGCTTACCTGATAAATTTATTTCTCTTGTAGTGTAGTCAGTCCACGGGTCATCCATTACTATATAGCTCCTCCCCTCACATGTCATATTCAGTCATTCGACCAAAGCAGACGAGAAAGGAGAAACCATAGGGTGCAGTGGTGACTGGAGTTTAATTAAAATTTAGGTCTGCCTTAAGGACATAGCCTCCGAAGAAGCAAAAGTGTCAAATTTGTAAAATTTTGAAAAGGTGTGAAGCGAAGACCAAGTCGCAGCCTTGCAAATCTGTTCAACAGAGGCCTCATTTTTAAAGGCCCAGGTGGAAGCCACAGCTCTAGTAGAATGAGCTGTAATCCTTTCAGGAGGCTGCTGTCCAGCAGTCTCATAGGCTAAACGTATTATGCTACGAAGCCAAAAAGAGAGAGAGGTAGCCGAAGCCTTTTGACCTCTTCTCTGTCCAGAGTAAACGACAAACAGGGAAGAAGTTTGACGAAAATCTTTAGTTGCCTGCAAATAGAACTTCAGGGCACGGACTACGTCCAAATTATGCAAAAGTCGTTCCTTCTTTGAAGAAGGGTTAGGACACAGTGATGGAACAACAATCTCTTGATTGATATTCCTGTTAGTAACTACCTTAGGTAAGAACACAGGTTTAGTACGCAGAACTACCTTGTCTGAATGAAAAATCAGATAAGGAGAATCACAATGTAAGGCAGATAACTCAGAGACTCTTCGAGCCGAGGAAATAGCCATCAAAAACAAAACCTTCCAGGATAACAGCTTGATATCAATGGAATGAAGGGGTTCAAATGGAACGCCTTGAAGAACATTAAGAACTAAGTTTAAGCTCCACGGCGGAGCAACAGTCTTAAACACAGGCTTAATCCTAGTTAAAGCCTGACAAAAAACCTGAACGTCTGGAACTTCAGCCAGACGTTTGTGTAGTAGAATAGACAGAGCAGAAATCTGTCCCTTTAACGAACTAGCAGATAAGCCCTTTTCTAAACCCTCTTGTAGAAAGGACAATATCCTAGGAATCCTAACCTTACTCCATGAGTAACTCTTGGATTCGCACCAATATAAATATTTACGCCATATCTTATGGTAAATTTTTCTGGTAACAGGCTTCCTAGCCTGTATTAAGGTATCAATAACCGACTCCGAGAAGCCACGCTTTGATAGAATCAAGCGTTCAATCTCCATGCAGTCAGCCTCAGAGAAATTAGATTTGGATGTTTGAAAGGACCCTGAATTAGAAGGTCCTGTCTCAGAGGCAGAGACCACGGTGGACAGGACGACATGTCCACTAGGTCTGCATACCAGGTCCTACGTGGCCACGCAGGCGCTATCAGAATCACCAAAGCTCTCTCCTGTTTGATCTTGGCAATCAAACGAGGAAGCATCGGGAATGGTGGAAACACATAAGCCATGTTGAAGACCCAAGGGGCTGTCAGAGCATCTATCAGCACCGCTCCCGGGTCCCTGGACCTGGATCCGTAACAAGGAAGTTTGGCGTTCTGGCGAGACGCCATGAGATCCATATCTCGTTTTCCCCAACGAAGAATCAGTTGAGCAAAGACCTCCGGATGAAGTTCCCACTCCCCCGGATGAAAAGTCTGGCGACTTAGAAAATCCGCCTCCCAGTTCTCTACGCCTGGGATGTAAATCGCTGACAGGTGGCAAGAGTGAGACTCTGCCCAGCGAATTATCTTTGAGACTTCCAACATCGCTAGGGAACTTCTGGTTCCCCCTTGATGGTTGATGTAAGCCACAGTCGTGATGTTGTCCGACTGAAATCTGATGAACCTCAGAGATGCTAACTGAGGCCAAGCTAGGAGAGCATTGAATATTGCTCTTAATTCCAGAATATTTATTGGGAGGAGTTTCTCCTCCTGAGTCCATAATCCCTGAGCTTTCAGGGAGTTCCAGACTGCGCCCCAGCCTAGAAGGCTGGCGTCTGTTGTTACAATCGTCCAATCTGGCCTGCGAAAGGTCATCCCCTTGGACAGATGTGGCCGAGAGAGCCACCATAGAAGAGAATCTCTGGTCTCTTGATCCAGACTTAGTAGGGGGGACAAATCTGAGTAATCCCCGTTCCACTGACTTAAAATGCACAATTGCAGCGGTCTGAGATGCAGGCGCGCAAATGGTACTATGTCCATTGCCGCTACCATTAAGCCGATTACTTCCATGCACTGAGCTACTGACGGGTGTGGAATGGAATGAAGGACACGGCAAGCATTTAGAAGTTTTGATAACCTGGCCTCTGTCAGGTAAATTTTCATCTCTACAGAATCTATAAGAGTCCCTAGAAAGGGAACCCTTGTAAGTGGTAATAGAGAACTCTTTTCCACGTTCACCTTCCACCCATGCGACCTCAGAAATGCCAGAACTATCTCTGTACGAGACTTGGCAGTTTGAAAACTTGACGCTTGTATCAGAATGTCGTCTAGGTACGGAGTCACCGCTATGCCTCGCGGTCTTAGTACCGCCAGAAGTGAGCCCAGAACTTTTGTAAAGATTCTTGGAGCCGTAGCTAATCCGAAGGGAAGAGCTACAAACTGGTAATGCCTGTCTAGGAAAGCAAATCTTAGGTACCGATAATGATCCTTGTGAATCGGTATGTGAAGGTAGGCATCCTTTAAATCCACTGTGGTCATGTACTGACCCTCTTGGATCATGGGAAGGATGGTTCGAATAGTTTCCATTTTGAATGATGGAACTCTTAGAAATTTGTTTAGGATTTTTAAGTCCAAGATTGGTCTGAAGGTTCCCTCTTTCTTGGGAACCACAAATAGATTTGAATAGAATCCCTGCCCGTGTTCCGTCCGCGGAACTGGGTGGATCACCCCCATTAGTAAAAGGTCTTGTACACAGCGTAGAAACGCCTCTTTCTTTATTTGGTTTGCTGATAACCTTGAAAGATGAAATCTCCCTCGTGGAGGAGAAGTTTTGAAGTCCAGGAGATATCCCTGAGATATGAACTCCAACGCCCAGGGATCCTGGACATCTCTTGCCCAAGCCTGGGCGAAGAGAGAAAGTCTGCCCCCCACTAGATCCGTTTCCGGATAGGGGGCCCTCTCTTCATGCTGTCTTGGAGGCAGCAGCAGGTTTCTTGGCCTGCTTGCCCTTGTTCCAGGACTGGTTAACTTTCCAGCCCTGCCTGTAACGAGCAACAGCTCCTTCCTGTTTTGGAGCGGAGGAAGTTGATGCTGCTCCAGCCTTGAAGTTACGAAAGGCACGAAAATTAGACTGTTTGGCCTTTGATTTGGCCCTGTCCTGAGGTAGAGCATGGCCCTTACCTCCCGTAATGTCAGCTATAATTTCTTTCAAGCCGGGCCCGAATAAGGTCTGCCCTTTGAAAGGAATATTAAGCAATTTAGATTTAGAAGTCACGTCCGCTGACCAGGATTTAAGCCATAGCGCTCTGCACGCTTGGATGGCGAATCCGGAGTTCTTAGCCGTAAGTTTGGTTAAATGTACGACGGCATCAGAAACAAATGTGTTAGCTAGTTTAAGTGCTTTAAGCTTGTTCATAATTTCATCCAATGGAGCTGTGCGAATGGCCTCTTCCAGAGACTCAAACCAGAATGCCGCCGCAGCAGTGACAGGCGCAATGCATGCAAGGGGCTGTAAGATAAAACCTTGTTGAACAAACATTTTCTTAAGGTAACCCTCTAATTTCTTATCCATTGGATCTGAAAAGGCACAACTATCCTCCACCGGGATAGTGGTACGCTTAGCTAAAGTAGAAACTGGTCCCTCCACCTTAGGGACCGTCTGCCATAAGTCTCGTGTGGTGGCGTCTATAGGAAACATTTTCCTAAATATGGGAGGAGGGGAAAAAGGCACACCAGGTCTATCCCACTCCTTGCTAATAATCTCTGTAAGCATTTTAGGTATAGGAAACACGTCAGTACACACCGGTACCGCATAGTATCTATCCAACCTACATCATTTTTCTGGAATTGCAACAGTGTTACAATCATTCAGAGCCGCTAATACCTCCCCTAACAATATGCGGAGGTTCTCAAGCTTAAATTTAAAATTAGAAATCTCTGAATCCAGTCTCCCTGGATCAGATCCGTCACCCACAGAATGAAGCTCTCCGTCTTCACGTTCTGCAAACTGTGACACAGTATCTGACATGGCTCTCACCTCATCCGCGCGCTCTGTCCTTAACCCAGAGCTATCGCGCTTGCCTCTTAATTCTGGCAATTTAGATAATACTTCTGTCATAACAGTAGCCATGTCTTGCAAAGTGATTTGTAAGGGCCTCCCTGATGTACTTGGCGCCACAAAATCACGCACCTCCTGAGCGGGAGGCGAAGGTACTGACACGTGAGGAGAGTTAGTCGGCATAACTTCCCCCTCGTTGTCTGGTGATAATTTCTTTACATGTAAAGATTGACTTTTATTTAAAGTAGCATCAATGCAATTAGTACATAAATTTCTATTGGGCTCCACATTGGCCTTTAAACATAGTGAACAAAGAGATTCATCTGTGTCAGACATGTTTAAACAGACTAGCAATGAGACTAGCAAGCTTGGAAATACTTTTCTAAATAAATTTACCAGCAATATAAAAAACGCTACTGTGCCTTTAAGAAGCACAAAAAGCTGTCACAGTTGAAACAACAATGAACCAAAATAGTTATAGCAACCAATTTTTCACAGTAAATGTATTAAGTTAGCAAAGGATTGCACCCACCAGCAAATGGATGATTAACCCCTTAATACCCAAAAACGGATTAACAATTTAATAATTAACGTTTTTCTCACAATCAAAACACACTGTCACAGGTCTGCTGTGACTGATTACCTCCCTCAAAATGAATTTTGAAGACCCCTGAGCACTCTAGAGACGATCTGGATCATGGAGGATGAAGTAGACAGATTGTGACTGAATTTTTACTGCGCAAAAAAGCGCTAAAATTAGCCCCTTCCACTCATATTACAATAGTGGGGAAGCTCAGAAAACTGTTTCTATGCAGAAAAACATAATTTATGTAAGAACTTACCTGATAAATTCATTTCTTTCATATTAGCAAGAGTCCATAAGCTAGTGACGTATGGGATATACATTCCTACCAGGAGGGGCAAAGTTTCCCAAACCTCAAAATGCCTATAAATACACCCCTCACCACACCCACAATTCAGTTTAACGAATAGCCAAGAAGTGGGGTGATAAAAAAGTGCGAAAGCATAAAAAATAAGGAATTGGAATAATTGTGCTTTATACAAAAATCATAACCACCACAAAAAAGGGTGGGCCTCATGGACTCTTGCTAATATGAAAGAAATGAATTTATCAGGTAAGTTCTTACATAAATTAAGTTTTCTTTCATGTAATTAGCAAGAGTCCATGAGCTAGTGACGTATGGGATAATGATTACCCAAGATGTGGATCTTTCCACGCAAGAGTCACTAGAGAGGGAGGGATAAAATAAAGACAGCCAATTCCTGCTGAAAATAATCCACACCCAAAATAAAGTTTAATGAAAAACATAAGCAGAAGATTCAAACTGAAACCGCTGCCTGAAGTACTTTTCTACCAAAAACTGCTTCAGAAGAAGAAAATACATCAAAATGGTAGAATTTAGTAAAAGTATGCAAAGAGGACCAAGTTGCTGCTTTGCAAATCTGATCAATCGAAGCTTCATTCCTAAACGCCCAGGAAGTAGAGACTGACCTAGTAGAATGAGCTGTAATCCTTTGAGGCGGAGTTTTACCCGACTCAACATAGGCAAGATGAATTAAAGATTTCAACCAAGATGCCAAAGAAATGGCAGAAGCTTTCTGGCCTTTTCTAGAACCGGAAAAGATAACAAATAAACTAGAAGTCTTTCGGAAAGACTTAGAAGCTTCAACATAATATTTCAAAGCTCTAACAACATCCAAAGAATGTAACGATTTCTCCTTAGAATTCTTAGGATTAGGACATAATGAAGGAACCACAATTTCTCTACTAATGTTGTTGGAATTCACAACTTTAGGTAAAAATTCAAAAGAAGTTCGCAACACTGCCTTATCCTGATGAAAAATCAGAAAAGGAGACTCACAAGAAAGAGCAGATAATTCAGAAACTCTTCTGGCAGAAGAGATTGCCAAAAGGAACAAAACTTTCCAAGAAAGTAATTTAATGTCCAATGAATGCATAGGTTCAAACGGAGGAGCTTGAAGAGCCCCTAGAACCAAATTCAAACTCCAAGGAGGAGAAATTGACTTAATGACAGGTTTGATACGAACCAAAGCTTGTACAAAACAATGAATATCAGGAAGATTAGCAATCTTTCTGTGAAAAAGAACAGAAAGGGCAGAGATTTGTCCTTTCAAGGAACTTGCGGACAAACCTTTATCTAAACCATCCTGAAGAAACTGTAAAATTCTTGGAATTCTAAAAGAATGGCAAGAAAAATGATGAGAAAGACACCAAGAAATATATGTCTTCCAGACTCTATAATATATCTCTCTGGATACAGATTTACGAGCCTGTAACATAGTATTAATCACAGAGTCAGAGAAACCTCTTTGACTAAGAATCAAGCGTTCAATCTCCATACCTTTAAATTTAAGGATTTGAGATCCTGATGGAAAAAAGGACCTTGCGACAGAAGGTCTAGTCGTAGCGGAAGAGTTCACGGATGGCAAGAGGCCATCCGGACAAGATCCGCATACCAAAACCTGTGAGGCCATGCCGGAGCTACCAGCAGAACGAGCATTCCTTCAGAATCTTGGAGATTACTCTTGGAAGAAGAACTAGAGGCGGAAAGATATAGGCAGGATGATACTTCCAAGGAAGTGATAATGCATCCACTGCCTCCGCCTGAGGATCCCGGGATCTGGACAGATACCTGGGAAGTTTCTTGTTTAGATGAGACGCCATCAGATCTATTTCTGGAAGTTCCCACATTTGAACAATCTGAAGAAATACCTCTGGGTGAAGAGACCATTCGCCCGGATGCAACGTTTGGCGACTGAGATAATCCGCTTCCCAATTGTCTATACCTGGGATATGAACCGCAGAGAGTAGACAGGAGCTGGATTCCGCCCAAACCAAAATTCGAGATACTTCTTTCATAGCTAGAGGACTGCGAGTCCCTCCTTGATGATTGATGTATGCCACAGTTGTGACATTGTCTGTCTGAAAACAAATGAACGACTCTCTCTTCAGAAGAGGACAAAACTGAAGAGCTCTGAAAATTGCACGGAGTTCCAAAATATTGATCGGTAATCTCACCTCCTGAGATTCCCAAACTCCTTGTGCCGTCAGAGATCCCCACACAGCTCCCCAACCTGTGAGACTTGCATCTGTTGAAATTACAGTCCAGGTCGGAAGCACAAAAGAAGCCCCCTGAATTAAACGATGGTGATCTGTCCACCACGTTAGAGAGTGTCGTACAATCGGTTTTAAAGATATTAATTGAGATATCTTTGTGTAATCCCTGCACCATTGATTCAGCATACAGAGCTGAAGAGGTCGCATGTGAAAACGAGAAAAGGGGATCGCGTCCGATGCAGCAGTCATAAGACCTAGAATTTCCATGCATAAGGCTACCGAAGGGAATGATTGTGACTGAAGGTTTCGACAAGCTGAAATCAATTTTAGACGTCTCTTGTCTGTTAAAGACAGAGTCATGGACACTGAATCTATCTGGACACCCAGAAAAGTTACCCTTGTCTGAGGAATCAATTAACTTTTTGGTAAATTGATCCTCCAACCATGATCTTGAAGAAACAACACAAGTCGATTCGTATGAGATTCTGCTAAATGTAAAGACTGAGCAAGTACCAAGATATCGTCCAAATAAGGAAATACCACAATACCCTGTTCTCTGATTACAGACAGAAGGGCACCGAGAACTTTTGTAAAAATTCTTGGAGCTGTAGCTAGGCCAAACGGCAGAGCCACAAACTGGTAATGCTTGTCCAGAAAAGAGAATCTCAGGAACTGATAATGATCTGGATGAATCGGAATATGCAGATAAGCATCCTGTAAATCTATTGTGGACATATAATGCCCTTCCTGAACAAAAGGCAAGATAGTCCTCACAGTTACCATTTTGAACGTTGGTATCCTTACATAACGATTCAATATTTTTAGATCCAGAACTGGTCTGAAGGAATTCTCCTTCTTTGGTACAATGAAGAGATTTGAATAAAACCCCATCCCCTGTTCCAGAACTGGAACTGGCATAATTACTCCAGCCAACTCTAGATCTGAAGCACAATTCAGAAATGCTTGAGCTTTCACTGGATTTACTGGGACACGGGAAAGAAAAAATCTCTTTGCAGGAGGTCTCATCTTGAAACCAATTCTGTACCCTTCTGAAACAATGTTCTGAATCCAAAGCTTGTGAACAGAATTGATCCAAATTTCTTTGAAAAAACGTAACCTGCCCCCTACCAGCTGAGCTGGAATGAGGGCCGCACCTTCATGTGGACTTAGAAGCAGGCTTTGCCTTTCTAGAAGGCTTGGATTTATTCCAGACTGGAGATGGTTTCCAAACTGAAACTGCTCCTGAGGATGAAGGATCAGGCTTTTGTTCTTTGTTGAAACGAAAGGAACGAAAACGATTATTAGCCCTGTTTTTACCCTTAGATTTTTTATCCTGTGGTAAAAAAGTTCCTTTCCCACCAGTAACAGTTGAGATAATGGAATCCAACTGAGAACCAAATAATTTGTTACCCTGGAAAGAAATGGAAAGTAGAGTTGATTTAGAAGCCATATCAGCATTCCAAGTTTTAAGCCATAAAGCTCTTCTAGCTAAAATAGCTAGAGACATAAACCTGACATCAACTCTGATAATATCAAAAATGGCATCACAGATAAAATTATTAGCATGCTGAAGAAGAATAATAATATTATGAGAATCATGATCTGTTACTTGTTGCGCTAAAGTCTCCAACCAAAAAGTTGAAGATGCAGCAACATCAGCCAAAGATATAGCAGGTCTAAGAAGATTACCTTAACACAGATAAGCTTTTCTTAGAAAGGATTCAATTTTCCTATCTAAAGGATCTTTAAACTAAGTACCATCTGACGTAGGAATAGTAGTACGTTTAGCAAGGGTAGAAATAGCCCCATCAACTTTAGGGATTTTGTCCCAAAATTCTAATCTGTCAGACGGCACAGGATATAATTGCTTAAAACGTTTAGAAGGGGTAAATGAATTACCCAATTTATCCCATTCTCTGGAAATAACTTCAGAAATAGCATTAGGAACAGGAAAAACTTCTGGAATAACCACAGGAGATTTAAACACCTTATCTAAACGTTTAGAATTAGTATCAAGAGGACCAGAATCCTCTATTTCTAAAGCAATTAGTACTTCTTTAAGTAAAGAACGAATAAATTCCATTTTAAATAAATATGAAGATTTATCAGCATCTATCTCTGAGACAGAATCCTCTGAACCAGAAGAGTCATCAGAATCAGAATGATGATGTTCATTTAAAAATTCATCTGTAGAGAGAGAAGTTTTAAAAGATTTTTTATGTTTCCTAGAAGGAGAAATAACAGACATAGCCTTCTTGATGGATTCAGAAACAAAATCTCTTATGTTATCAGGAACATTCTGCACCTTAGATGTTGAGGGAACTGCAACAGGCAATGGTACATTACTAAAGGAAATATTATCTGCTTTAACAAGTTTGTCATGACAATTAATACAAACAACAGCCGGAGGAATAGCTACCAAAAGTTTACAGCAGATACACTTAGCTTTGGTAGTTCCAGCACTAGACAGCGATTTTCCTGAAGTATCTTCTGACTCAGATGCAACGTGAGACATCTTGCAATATGTAAGAGAAAAAAAAACATATAAAGCAAAATTGATCAAATTCCTTAAATGACAGTTTCAGGAATGGGAAAAAATGCCAATAAACAAGCTTCTAGTAACCAGAAGCAAAGAAAAAATCAGACTGAAATAATGTGGAGACAAAAGCGACGCCCATATTTTTTGGCGCCAAATAATACGCCCACATTGTTTGGCGCCTAAATGCTTTTTGGCGCCAAAAATGACGCCACATCCGGAACGCCAACATTTTTGGCGCAAAAGGACGTCAAAAAATGACGCAACTTCCGGCGACACGTATGACGCCGGAAATAGAAAAGATTTTTTGCGCCAAAAAAGTCCGCGCCAAGAATGACGCAATAAAATGAAGCATTTTCAGCCCCCGCGAGCCTAACAGCCCACAGGGAAAAAAAGTCAAATTTTTAAGGTAAGAAAAAATGATTGATTCAAACGCATTATCCCAAATATGAAACTGACTGTCTGAAAATAAGGAATGTTGAACATTCTGAGTCAAGGCAAATAAATGTTTGAATACATATATTTAGAACTTTATAAATAAAGTGCCCAACCATAGCTTAGAGTGTCACAGAAAATAAGATTTACTTACCCCAGGACACTCATCTACACGTTTGTAGAAAGCCAAACCAGTACTGAAACGAAAATCAGCAGAGGTAATGGTATATAAATAAGGGTATATCGTCGATCTGAAAAGGGAGGTAAGAGATGAATCTCTACGACCGATAACAGAGAACCTATGAAATAGACCCCGTAGAAGGAGATCACTGCATTCAAATAGGCAATACTCTCCTCACATCCCTCTGACATTCACTGCACGCTGAGAGGAAAACCGGGCTCCAACCTGTTGCGGAGCGCATATCAACGTAGAATCTAGCACAAACTTACTTCACCACCTCCATAGGAGGCAAAGTTTGTAAAAACTGATTTGTGGGTGTGGTGAGGGGTGTATTTATAGGCATTTTGAGGTTTGGGAAACTTTGCCCCTCCTGGTAGGAATGTATATCCCATACGTCACTAGCTCATGGACTCTTGCTAATTACATGAAAGAAACAAAGATGGCCATGTGGTAAAAATCATGCCCCAATAAGTTTTATCACCAAGTACCTCACAAAAAAACAGAATTTATGTTTACCTGATAAATTACTTTCTCCAACGGTGTGTCCGGTCCACGGCGTCATCCTTACTTGTGGGATATTCTCTTCCCCAACAGGAAATGGCAAAGAGCCCAGCAAAGCTGGTCACATGATCCCTCCTAGGCTCCGCCTTCCCCAGTCATTCGACCGACGTAAAGGAGGAATATTTGCATAGGAGAAATCATATGATACCGTGGTGACTGTAGTTAAAGAAAATAAATCATCAGACCTGATTAAAAAACCAGGGCGGGCCATGGACCGGACACACCGTTGGAGAAAGTAATTTATCAGGTAAACATAAATTCTGTTTTCTCCAACATAGGTGTGTCCGGTCCACGGCGTCATCCTTACTTGTGGGAACCAATACCAAAGCTTTAGGACACGGATGATGGGAGGGAGAAAATCAGGTCACCTAGATGGAAGGCACCACGGTTTGCAAAACCTTTCTCCCAAAAATAGCCTCAGAAGAAGCAAAAGTATCAAATATGTAAAATTTGGTAAAAGTGTGCAGTGAAGACCAAGTCGCTGCCTTACATATCTGATCAACAGAAGCCTCGTTCTTAAAGGCCCATGTGGAAGCCACGGCCCTAGTGGAATGAGCTGTGATTCTTTCAGGAGGCTGCCGTCCGGCAGTCTCATAAGCCAATCTGATGATGCTTTCAAGCCAAAAAGATAGAGAGGTAGAAGTTGCTTTTTGACCTCTCCTTTTACCAGAATAAACAACAAACAAGGAAGATGTTTGTCTGAAATCCTTTGTAGCATCTAAATAGAATTTTAGAGCACGGACAACGTCCAAATTGTGTAACAAACGTTCCTTCTATGAAACTGGATTCGGACACAAAGAAGGTACAACTATCTCCTGGTTAATATTTTTGTTGGAAACAACCTTCGGAAGAAAACCAGGCTCAGTACGTAAAAACCACCTTATCTGCATGGACCAGATAGGGCGGAGAACACTGCAGAGCAGATAACTCAAACTCTTCTAGCGGAAGAAATTGCAACCTAAAACAAAACTTTCCAAGATAATAACTGAATATCTATGGAATGTAAGGGTTCAAACGGAACCCCTTGAAGAACTGAAAGAACTAGATTAAGACTCCAGGGAAGAGTCAAAGGTCTGTAAACAGGCTTGATTCTAACCAGAGCCTGAACAAACGCTTAAACGTCTGGCACAGCTGCCAGCCTTTTGTGAAGTAAAACAGATAAAGCAGAGATCTGTCCCTTCAGAGAACTCGCAGAAAATCCATTCTCCAAACCTTCTTGTAGAAAGGAAAGAATCTTAGGAATTTTTATCTTGTTCCATGGGAATCCTTTAGATTCACACCAACAGATATATTTTTTCCATATATTATGGTAAATTTTTCTAGTTACAGGCTTTCTAGCCTGAATAAGAGTATCTATTACAGAAACTGAAAACCCACGCTTTGAAAAAATCAAGCGTTCAAACTCCAAGCAGTCAGTTGGAGGAAAACCAGATTCGGATGTTCGAATGGACCCTGAATAAGAAGGTCCTGTCTCAAAGGTAGCTTCCATGGTGGAGCCGATGACACATTCACCAGGTCTGCATACCAAGTCCTGCGTGGCCACACAGGAACTATCAAGGTCACCGAAGCCCTCTCCAGATTGATCCTGGCTACCAGCCTGGGAATGAGAGGAAACGGTGGGAATACATAAGCTAGGTTGAAGATCCAAGGTGCTACTATTGTATCCAATAGAGTCGCCTTGGGATCCCTGGATTTGGACCCGTAACAAGGGACCATGAAGTTCTGACGAGAGGCCATCAGTACCAAGTCTGGAATGCCCCATAATTGAGTTATTTGGGCAAAGATTTCCAGATGGAGTTCCCACTCCCCCGGATGCTCCTCCATCGCCAGGGAACTCCTTGTTACCCCCTGATGGTTGATATATGTAACAGTCGTCATGATGACTGATTGAAACCTTATGAATTTGGCCTTTGCTAGTCGAGGCCAAGCCTTGAGAGCATTGAATATCGCTCTCAGTTCCATTATGTTTATCGGGAGAAGAGAGTCTTCCCGAAACCATAGACCCTGAGTTTTCAGGGGTTCCCAGACCGCGCCCCAGCCCACCAGACTGGCGTCGGTCGTGACAATGACCTATTCTGGTCTGCGGAAGCTCATTCCCTGTGACAGGTTGTCCAGGGTCAGCCACCAACGGAGTGAATCTCTGGTTATTTGATCTACTTGTATCGTCTGAGACAAGTCTGTATAATCCCCATTCCACTGTCTGAGCATGCCCAGGTGCAATGGTCTTAGATGAATTCGTGCAAAAGGAACTATGTCCATTGCCGCAACCATCAACCCAATTACTTCCATGGACTGCGCTATGGAAGGAAGAAGAACAGAATGAAGTACCTGACAAGAGCTTAGAAGTTTTGATTTTCTGGCCTCTGTCAGAAAAACCTTCATTTCTAAGGAAACTATTATTGTTCCCAAGAAGGGAACTCTTGTTGACGGGGACAGAGAACTTTTTTCTATGTTCACTTTCCACCTGTGAGATCTGAGAAAGGCTAGGACAATGTCCGTATGAGCCCTTGCTTTTGACAGAGACGACACTTGAATCAGGATGTCGTCCAAGTAAGGTACTACTGCAATGCCCCTTGGTCTTAGCACCGCTAGAAGGGACCCTAGTACCCTTGTGAAAATCCTTGGAGCAGTGGCTAATCCGAATGGAAGTGCCACAGGTAATGCTTGTCCAGAAAGGCGAACCTTAGGAACCGAAAATGTGCCTTGTGGATAGGAATACGTAGGTACGCAGCCTTTAAGTCCACCGTGGTCATGAATTGACCTTCCTGGATGGTAGGAAGGATCGTTCGAATGGTTTCCATTTTGAATGATGAAACCCTTAGAAACTTGTTTAGAATCTTGAGATCTAAAATAGGTCTGAATGTTCCCTCTTTTTTGGGAATTATGAACAGGTTGGAGTAAAAACCCATCCCTTGTTCTCCTAATGGAACAGGATGAATCACTCCCATGCTTAACAGGTCTTCTACACAGTGTAAGAATGCCTGTTCGAAGATAATTGAGACCCGTGGAACCTTCCCCTTGGGGGTAGTTCCCTGAATTCCAGGAGATAACCTTGAGAAACTATTTCTAGCGCCCAAGGATCCTGAACATCTCTTGCCCCAGCCTGAGCAAAGAGAGAAAGTCTGCCCCCCACCAGATCCTTCCCAGATCGGGGGCCAACACTTCATGCTGTTTTGGTAGCAGTGGCAGGTGACTTGGCCTGCTTACCCTTGTTCCAGCCTTGCATCGGCCTCCAGGCTGGCTTGGTTTGAGAAGTATTACCCTCTTGCTTAAAGGGTGTAGAATTTGAGGCTGGTCCGTTTCTGCGAAAGGGACGAAAATTTGGCTTCTTTTTAGCCTTAAAAGACCTATCCAGAGGAAGGGCGTGGCCCTTTCCCCCAGTGATGTCTGAAATAATCTCTTTCAAGTCAGGGCCAAACAGTGTTTTACCCTTGAAAGGGATGTTAAGCAAAAGCGCTCTGCGCGCCACGATAGCAAACCCTGAATTATTCGCCGCTAATCTAGCTAATTGCAAAGCGGCATCTAAAATAAAAAAGAGTTAGCCAATTTAAGAGCTTGAACTCTGTCCAAAACCTCCTCGTACGAAGATTCTTTATTGAGCGACTTTTCTAGTTCTTCGAACCAGAAACACGCAGCTGTAGTGACAGGAACAATGCATGAAATTGGTTGTAGAAGGTAACCTTGCTGAACAAACATCTTTTTAAGCAAACCCTCTAACCTTTAATCCATAGGATCTTGAAAGCACAACTAACTTCTATAGGAATAGAAGTGCGTTTGTTTAGAGTAGAAACCGCCCCCTCGACCTTGGGGACTGTATGCTATAAGTCCTTTCTGGGGTCGACTATAGGAACTAATTTCTTAAATATAGGGGGAGGACAAAAAGGTATGCCGGGCCTTTCCCACTCCTTATTTACTATGTCCGCCACCCGCTTGGGTATAGGAAAAACATCGGGGGGCACCGGAACCTCTAGGAACTTGTCCATCTTACCTAATTTCTCTGGAATGACCAAATTGTCACAATCATCCAGAGTAGATAATACCTCCTTAAGTAGTGCGTGGAGATGTTGAAATTTAAATTTAAAAGTTACAATATCAGATTCTGCTTGTTGAGAAATTTTCCCTGAATCTGAAATTTCTCCCTCAGACAAAACCTCCCTCCTGGCCCCTTCAGATAGGTGTGAGGGTATGTCAGAACAGATATCATCAGCGTCCTCTTGCTCTTCAGTGTTTAAAACAGAGCAATCACGCTTTCTCTGATAAGTAGGCATTTTGGAAAAAAATGCATGCAATAGAATTATCCATTACAGCCATTAATTGTTGTATGGTAATAAGTATTGGCGCACTAGATGTACTAGGGGCCTCTTGTGTGGGCAAAACTGGTGTAGACACAGAAGGGGATGATGCAGTACCATGCTTACTCCCCTCATTAGAGGAATCATCTTGGGCAATATATCTATGGCATTATTATCCCTACTTTGTTTGGACATTATGACACAAATATATCACATATATTTAAATGGGGAGACACATTGGCTTTCATACATATAGAACATCGTTATCTGATGGTTCAGACATGTTAAACAGGCTTAAACTTGTCAACAAAGCACAAAAAACGTTTACAATAAAACCGTTACTGTCCCTTTAAATTTCAAACTGATCACACTTTATTACTGAATATGTGAAAAAGTATGAAGGAATTGTTCAAATTTCACCAAAATTTCACCACAGTAACTTAAAGCCTTAAAAGTATTGCACACCAAATTTGAAAGCTTTAACCCTTAAAATAACGGAACCGGAGCCGTTTTTACATTTAACCCCTATACAGTCCCAGGTATCTGCTTTGCTGAGACCCAACCAAGCCCAGAGGGGAATACGATACCAAATGATGCCTTCTATAAGCTTTTTCAGTGGTTCTTAGCTCCTCACACATGCATCTGCATGCCATGCTTTCCAAAAACAACTGCGCATTAGAGGCGCGAAAATGAGGCTCTGTCTATGACTAGAAAAGGCCCCCAGTGAAAAAGGTGTCCAATACAGTGCCTGCCGTTTTTATTAAAACAATCCCCAAGATTTAACAACTATTAAAAGTAATAATCTGCCAAATATACTTAGTAAAGTAATCGTTTTAGCCCAGAAAAATGTCTACCAGTTTTTTAAGCCCTAATGAAGCCCTTTATTCTTTTACTTAAACTAAGAAAATGGCTTACCGGTTCCCATAGGGAAAATGACAGCTTCCAGCATTACCGAGTCTTGTTAGAAATGTGTCATACCTCAAGCAGCAAAAGTCTGCTCACTGTTTCCCCAAACTGAAGTTAATTCCTCTCAACAGTCCTGTGTGGAAACAGCCATCGATTTTAGTAACGGTTGCTAAAATCATTTTCCTCTTACAAACAGAAATCTTCATCTCTTTCCTGTTTCAGAGTAAATAGTACATACCAGCACTATTTTAAAATAACAAACTCTTGATTGAAGAATAAAAACTACATTTAAACACCAAAAAACTCTAAGCCATCTCCGTGGAGATGTTGCCTGTACAACGGCAAAGAGAATGACTGGGGAAGGCGGAGCCTAGGAGGGATCATGTGACCAGCTTTGCTGGGCTCTTTGCCATTTCCTGTTGGGGAAGAGAATATCCCACAAGTAAGGATGACGCCGTGGACCGGACACACCTATGTTGGAGAAACGATTAACATGCCAGTAAACGTTTTAAACATACATTTGAAAAGTTATGAATTGTTATTAATAAGCCTGCTACCAGTCGCTTTTACTGCAGTTAAGGCTCATACATTATTTCAGTATTAACAGTATTTTCAGAGTCAATTCCATTCCTTAGAAAAATACATTCAGTGTACACACACTCATCAGCCTAATACCAGTCGCTATCACTGCATTTAAGGCTGAACTTACTTTACATTGGTATCCGCAGTATTTTCTCAGTCAATTCCATTCCTCAGAAAAATAATTACTGCACATACCTCATTTGCAGGGGGGCCCTGCATGCTATTCCCCTTCTCTGAAGTTACCTCACTCCTCAGATGAGAACAGCCAGTGGATCTTAGTTACGTCTGCTAAGATCATAGAAAACGCAGGCAGATTCTTCTTCTAATGCTGCCTGAGAATAAACAGCACACTCCGGTGCTATTTAAAATAAACTTTTGATTGTAGAAATAAACTAAGTTAAAAAACACCACAGACCTCTCACAGCGACCTATCTAGTTAGGCTGCAAGAGAATGACTGAATATGACATGTGAGGGGAGGAGCTATATAGCAGCTCTGCTGGGTGATCCTCTTGCAGCTTCCTGTTCGGAAGAGATATATTCCATAAGTAATGGATGACCCGTGGACTGACTACACTTAACAAGAGAAAACAACCACTGCATGGTGCAGCATGATCTGCTGTGGCCATAGTGGGAGCCAATTAGAAGCATGAGAAGCAAAAGAAACAGGGTAGTCAACATAAGGGAACTATAGGATTTACATTTCAGGAAAAATGCATTCATACATATGGACATAAGCGATAAATGACACCCTCTTATGCAGACACACCTACCAATGATAAACAAATAGGTTAAATAGACTGGAATTATTTTGCAACAAGATGGAATGAAGTCTACTGATCTCTTGGTAGAATAATACATTTACAATTGCTTTTATTTACCCAACAACCCTACTACTACCAAAGCTTGACTACACAAACACTTTGGATATAGAATGTATAATCATTGGCTCTATTCAGTACTAGTGAATCAGTAGTTATATCATGTGTTGAGTGTGTAGAAAAATCTGCTACTGTGGGAGACTTAAAGGGACATTAACCTGCTGCATATAACTACAATAGAATCGCTACTACTCACCATACTATTGTTTTTCCTCCTGTGTCTGCAGCTGTCTTCAAAATCACTCTTATTTTAACTAGGTGCAATTATCAGTTGATGAAGCTCTGCATCTTCACACTGGGCGCCACCATCTTGGATATTATTTGTTATTTAACTTTTTAACTGTGCAAAAAACTGCAAAAAAGTAACCCTTTTGCTCTCTACTATGTGAGCTAAACTGAAGTGCAAGGTACAGCAGTTAAAAAGCCAGTGACATCACAAATCTGATACAATACGTGTGCTACAAGATGGCTGAGCCCAGTATAAAATGCTGAGCTTTAACAGCTCTTTTAAAAAGCTGGATTCAGCAATGAACTAAACAAGGAGAACATATTTAAAGAGAGCTGCAGTTACAGGAGGGAAAACAATAGCATGGTGAGTAGTATTCATACAACTGTAGTTGTACTCAGCAGTTTAATGGCTCTTTAAAAAATGCCTGGGATAAGCATAAGGATATACTTAAGAACTAACACTTTATGGGCAATATGGGCAGACTTGTTGGATCTATAGTTCTTATCTGCAATAAAAGTATGTTTTTATTTATGTTTGTAGAATGACAACTCAATATCAACTTCCAAGTTAATTGCTTCTGAAAGAGAAAAAAAAGAAAATTATTGTAAATTATTGTTGTAGTTTGGCTCCAAGTTTGACTGAATATGAGAATATAGCCAATGAATGTGAAAACTGATGAGGAAACTTGTAATGTAGAATTTAACAGCATGGTTAGTTGTGACATAGAAGCCAGGGCACCTATGTGCAATAACTAGTTTACCGTTCCCGTGTTATGCATTGTACCATAAGGCGATATAGTGTACAGTATGTTCTTAAATCAAAGCAGTTTTTTCCCATTAGTTATACTGAGTTGCTGCTACCATAGGGCCAACATGCAAGCTTCCTTTGTTTCAGGCATCTAAAACAAAAGATCAGTATTTAACATTTTGATAAGAAGAAAAAAAAAATATTCATCTTACTCACACGGGCATGTGCTCAATTATACTGTTAAGTAGATAAAACCCTTGATGGTCATTAGCTTTTGAAGCAATCAACTTCTGGAAGACTCCAAGTAATCCCGGCTGCAGGGGGGGGAGAGAGAAATCATAGAATTTAATCCAAACCTTAAAAGGGATATTTTACAATAAATTTTCCTTTACATAAATGTTTTACAGATCCATTTATATAGCCCATCTGGGAGTGTTCTTGTAACAATGTATAGTTCTGCTTTATTTTATTGAGGTACTTCTTGAGGCATAAACAATATGTAAATCAAAAATCATTGCAATGTAATTTACATGCATCAAAACAAAATACACCAGCATTGAGAGATTTCCACGTTACTCAATATAGCTATAGTCAAAGTATAACAGTATTTCAAGAAAAAAAATAAAAAAGATACAATACTGAAAAGAAATATATTTCGATAGTATGCCAACAAAATTCTAAACCCTCCGATCATCATTCAAGGCCACTTTCGGACCAACTAAGCCTGCAAGGCATTTAAAATAGTGGTGGGCATTTTGGAATAAGGAGGCTACTCGAGTCTCTTGTGAGAAAACAATTTATGTAAGAACTTACCTGATAAATTCATTTCTTTCATATTGGCAAGAGTCCATGAGCTAGTGACGTATGGGATATACATTCCTACCAGGAGGGGCAAAGTTTCCCAAACCTCAAAATCCCTATAAATACACCCCTCACCACACCCACAATTCAGTTTAACGAATAGCCAAGAAGTGGGGTGATAAGAAAGGAGCGAAAGCATCAAACAAGGAATTGGAATAATTGTGCTTTATACAAAAAAAATCATAACCACCACAAAAAAAGGGTGGGCCTCATGGACTCTTGCTAATATGAAAGAAATGAATTTATCAGCTAAGTTCTTACATAAATTATGTTTTCTTTCATGTAATTGGCAAAAGTCCATGAGCTAGTGACGTATGGGATAGCAGATACCCAAGATGTGGAGGGATAAAATAAAGACAGCCATTTACGCTGAAAAAACAATCCACAAATCAAATCAAAAAGTTTTAATCTTATAATGAAAAAAACTGAAATTATAAGCAGAAGAATCAAACTGAAACAGCTGCCTGAAGTACTTTTCTACCCAAAACTGCTTCTGAGGAAGAAAAAACATCAAAATGGTAGAATTTAGTAAAAGTATGCAAAGAAGACCAAGTTGCTGCTTTGCAAATCTGATCAACAGAAGCTTCATTCTTAAAAGCCCAGGAAGAAGAAACTGACCTAGTAGAATGAGCCGTAATCCTCTGAGGAGGGGATTTACCCGACTCTACATAAGCATGATGAATCAAAAGCTTTAACCAAGACGCCAAAGAAATGGCAGAAGCCTTCTGACCTTTCCTAGAACCAGAAAAGATAACAAATAGACTAGAAGTCTTTCTGAAATCTTTAGTAGCTTCAACATAAAAGCCTGTACAAAACAATATCAGGAAGATTTGCAATTTTTCTGTGAAACAGAACAGAAAGAGCAGAGATTTGTCCTTTCAAGGAACTTGCAGACAAACCCTTATCCAAACCATCCTGAAGAAACTGTAAAATTCTAGGAATTCTAAAAGAATGCCAAGAGAATCTATGAGAAGAACACCAAGAAATGTAAGTCTTCCAAACTCTGCAATAAATCTTTCTAGACACAGATTTACGAGCCTGTAACATAGTATTAATCACCGAGTCAGAGAAACCTCTATGACTAAGTATTAAGCGTTCAATCTCCATACCTTCAAATTTAATGATTTGAGATCCTGATGGAAAAAAGGGCCTTGAGATAGAAGGTCTGGCCTTAACGGAAGTGTCCAAGGTTGGCAACTGGCCATCCGAACGAGATCCGCATACCAAAACCTGTGTGGCCATGCTGGAGCCACCAGCAGTAGAAACGAACGCTCCATTAGGATTTTGGAAATCACTTTTGGAAGAAGAACTAGAGGCGGAAAGATATAAGCAGGTTGATAATTCCAAGGAAGTGACAACGCATCCACCGCTTCCGCCTGAGGATCCCTGGATCTGGACAGATACCTGGGAAGTTTCTTATTTAGATGAGAAGCCATCAGATCTATTTCTGGAAGTCCCCAGATTTGAACAATCTGAAGAAATACCTCTGGGTGAAGAGACCATTCGCCCGGATGTAACGTCTGGCGACTGAGATAATCCGCTTCCCAATTGTCTATACCTGGGATATGAACCGCAGAGATTAGACAGGAGCTGGATTCCGCCCATACAAGTATCCGAGATACTTCTTTCATAGCCTGAGGACTGTGAGTCCCACCTTGATGATTGACATATGCCACGGTTGTGACATTGTCTGTCTGAAAACAAATAAACGATTCTCTCTTCAGAAGAGGCCAGAACTGAAGAGCTCTGAAAATCGCACAGAGTTCCAAAATGTTGATTGGTAATCTCGCCTCCTGAGATTCCCAAACCCCCTGCGCTGTCAGAGATCCCCATACAGCTCCCCAACCTGAAAGACTCGCATCTGTTGAGATCACAGTCCAGGTTGGACGAACAAAGGAGGCCACTTGAACTAAATGATGGTGATCCAAAGACCAAGTCAGAGAAGATCGAACATTGGGATTTAAGGATATTAATTGTGATATCTTTGTATAATCACTGCACCATTGGTTCAGCATACAAAGCTGGAGAGGTCTCATGTGAAAATGAGCAAAGGGGATCGCGTCCGATGCAGCAGTCATGAGACCTAGAATTTCCATGCACAAAGCTACCGAAGGGAAAGATTGAAATTCGTTTCAGCTTGTCAAAACCTTCAGTCTCAGACTTCTCTTTTCTGTTAGAGACAAAGTCATGAACACTGAATCTATTTGGAAACCCAAAAAGGTTACCCTTGTCTGAGGAATCAAGGAACTCTTTGGTAAATTGATCCTCCAACCATGTCTTTGAAGAAACACCACAAGTTGATGTGTGAGATTCTGCAGAATGTAAAGACTGAGCAAGTACCAAGATATCGTCCGAATAAGGAAATATCGCAATACCCTGCTCTCTGATTACAGAGAGAAGGGCACCGAGAACCTTTGAAAAGATCTTTGGAGCTGTTGCTAGGTCAAAAGGAAGAGTTGGAATATGAAGATATGCATCCTGTAAGTCTATTGTGGACATATAATGCCCTTGCTGAACAAAAGTCAGAATAGTCCTTATAGTCACCATTTTGAATGTTGGTATCCTTACATAACGATTCAATATTTTTAGATCCAGAACTGGTCTGAAAGAATTCACTTTCTTTGGTACAATGAACAGATTTGAATAAAACCCCAGGCCCCGTTCCAGAACTGGAACTGGCACAATTACCCCAGCTGACTCCAGGTCTAAAACACATTACAGAAACGCCTGAGCCTTTACTGGGTTTACTGGAATGCGTGAGAGAAAAAAATCTTCTCACAGGCGGTCTTACCTTGAAAACTATTCTGTATCCAAAGATTTTGAATCGAATTGATCCAAACATCTTTGAAAAAAACGTAGCCTGCCCCCTACCAGCTGTGCTGGAATGAGGGCCACACCTTCATGCGGACTTGGGAGCTGGTTTTGATTTTCTAAAAGGCTTGGATTTATTCCAGACTGGAGGTGGTTTCCAAACGGAAACTGTTCCTTTAGGGGAAGGGTCAGGCTTCTGTTCCTTATTCTGACGAAAGGAACGAAAACGATTAGCAGCCCTATATTTACCCTTAGATTTTTTATCCTGAGGCAAAAAAGCTCCCTTCCCCCCAGTAACAGTTGAAATTATAGAATCCAACTGAGAACCAAATAATTTATTACCTTGGAAAGAAAGAGAAAGCAACGTTGACTTAGATGTCATATCTGCATTCCAAGATTTAAGCCATAAAGCTCTTCTAGCTAAAATAGCTAAAGACATATATCTGACATCAATCCTAATGATCTCAAAAATGGCATCACAAATAAAGTTATTAGCATGTTGAAGAAGTTTAACAATGCTATAAGCATTATGGTCTGACACTTGTTGCGCTAAAGCCTCCAACCAGAAAGTGGAAGCTGCAGCAACATCAGCCAAAGAAATAGCAGGTCTAAGAAGATTACCTGAACATAAGCCTTCCTTAGAAAGGATTCAAGCTTCCTATCTAAAGGATCCTTAAAAGAAGTACTATCTGCCGTAGGAATAGTAGTACGTTTAGCAAGAGTAGAGATAGCCCCATCAACTTTGGGGATTTTTTCCCAAAATTCTAATCTATCAGATGGCAAAGGGTACAATTTCTTAAACCTTGGAGAAGGAGTAAATGAAGTACCCAGACTATTCCATTAGTTTTAATATCAAGAGGACTAGACTCCTCCATATCTAATGCAATCAACACTTCTTTCAGTAAAGAACGAATAAACTCCATCTTAAACAAATATGAAGATTTATCAGTGTCAATATCTGAGGCAGAATCTTCTGAACCAGATAGATCCTCATCAGAAATAGATAAGTCAGAATGATGGTGGTCATTTAAAAATTCATCTGAAATATGAGAAGTTTTAAAAGACCTTTTACGTTTACTAGGAGGAGGTATAACAGACAGAGCCTTCCGAATAGAATTAGAAACAAATTCTTTTACATTAACAGGAACATCCTGAACATTAGATGTTGAAGGAACAACAACAGGTAATGGATTATTACTAATGGAAATATTATCCGCGTTTGATAGTTTATCATGACAACTAACACAAACTACAGCCAGAGGAACAGTTACCAAAAGTTTACAACAAATGCACTTAGCTTTGGTAGAACCAACATCAGGCAGCGTCTTTCCAGAAGTAGATTCTGATCCAGGGTCAGGTAATGACATCTTGCAATATGTAATAGAAAAAACAACATATAAAGCAAAATTATCAAATTCCTTAAATGACAGTTTCAGGAATGGGAAAAAATGCAAAACAAGCCTCTAGAAACCAGAAGCAACTAAAAAGTGAGACTGAAATAATGTGAAAAAAACTGGCGCCAAGAATGATACCCACATTTTTTGGCGCCAAAAAACGTCTGCAACAAACACGAGTCAAAAATGACGCAACTACGTGAAAAGTTCCGGCGTCAACTACGACGCCGGAAATGACCTCATTATCGCGCCAAAAAAGACGCAATAAATTCTAGCATTTTCTGCACCCGCGAGCCTAACAGCCCGCAATTTAGAAGAAAAAAGTCAATTGAAAATTTTAAGGTAAGAAAATGTTTTTAATTCATATGCATTTTCCCAAAAAAATGAAACTGACAGTCTGAAAGAAGGAACACTGATTGACCTGAATCATGGCAAATATAAGTTTAAAACATATATTTAGAACTTTACATATAAAGTGCCAAACCATAGCTTAGAGTGTCATAAATAAAATAAGACTTACTTACCCTAAGACACTCATCTACATATAGTAGATAGCCAAACCAGTACTGAAACGAGAATCAGTAGAGGTAATGGTATATAAGAGTATATCGTCGATCTGAAAAGGGAGGTAGGAGAAGAAATCTCTACGACCGATAACAGAGAACCTATGAAATAGATCCCCTAGAGGAAGACCATGGTATTCAAATAGGCAATACTCTCTTCACATCCCTCTGACATTCACTGCACTCAGAGGAAAACCGGGCTTCAGCCTGCTGCGAAGCGCATATCAACGTAGAAATCTAGCACAAACTTACTTCACCACCTCCATGGGAGGCAAAGTTTGTAAAACTGAATTGTGGGTGTGGTGAGGGGTGTATTTATAGACATTGAGGTTTGGGAAACTTTGCCCCTCCTGGTAGGAATGTATATCCCTACGTCACTAGCTCATGGACTCTTGCCAATTACATGAAAGAAACATCATTTTATCTTTATTATGATATGCTAATAGGATGATACAATAAAACTTTATAATTAGAGTGTGAAAAGTCTCCTAAACACAGAGGTTATAATAAACCTCTCTTACAGTTAAAGAAAGGGGGTAGCAATCTACAGTTATATAAAGTTGAAATAAAATATTTTTAAATTGTATTTCAGGAGATATTAAGGCATCTAGGGAGTGTGTCAGGGTGCCAGGAATCAGACAGACGAGAAGTGCAAAAATAATCACACCTTTATTAATAACAAAAGTAATAAATAGTCCACAAGTCAAATAAGCCAGGAGTCAAAACTGGAGCTGGTAGTCAGACGAGACGAGTTAGGAACCAAAGCGAGTAGTCAGACGGGCCGAAATCAGGAACTAGGAGAACAGCAAAGTCAGGAACAAGCCAGGGATCAGGAACCAGAAGAGACATCAGAATAGCCAGATAATACACATGAACTGGAACACAGGAACTCACAAACATGTCTGAGACAACGCAAGGGCAAAGTATACTTAACAGAAGCCCTTTAAATAATAAGTGATGACATCACAATTCTGAGAATGCAAACTGTCACACGGATGATGTACAACAGTCTGGCCATAAGAGGGCGTGGAGGAAATGAGCAGCATCACACACTCTGCACTAGATTCAGCAAGAAAAGGTGAGCAAAATGGCTGCCAGCAGCACATGGCAAACAAAGCAGGGAAAAAACCCTGACAGTCCCCTCCCTCGCGGGAGGACAAAAGGCTTATTGGGAAAACGGGCATGGAAGGTACGGAGAAGAGCGGGAGCTTGAACATCAGAGGAGGGAACCCATGAACGCTCCTCAGGACCGTAGCCCCTCCAGTGAACAAAATACTGTACACGGCCCCAGGAGATACGAGAGTCAAAAAATGCTGCTGACCTCATATTCTTCATGGTTGTCAGAGATTGGACGGGTAAGAGGCAACACATTGGTAAACCGATTACAAAACCATGGTTTCAAGAGGGAGACATGAAAAACATTGGAGATGTGCATTGCAGGAGGAAGGTCAAGAGTGTAGGCCACAGGATTGACCCGTCGGAGTATCCAAAAAGGACCAACATAACGGGGAGCCAGTTTATTGGAAGGCACACGAAGGTTCAAGTTGCGGGAGGACAGCCAAACCCTCTCACCAACCTGGTAGGAAGGTGCGAGCAGACGCCTATGATCAGCCTGGAACTTTTGGCGCTGCATAGAACAATGAAGGCAATCCTGAATCTGCACCCACGTGGAACGGAGTTGCCGGAGATGCTCCTCCAAAGCCGGCATACCCTGAGACATGAATGGATCGGGCAACAAGGATGGTTGAAACCCATAATTCGCCATGAACGGGGATAACTTGGTGGAAGCATTAATAGCACTATTACGAGCAAACTCTGCCCAAGGTAACAGTTCAGACCAATTATTGTGGTGATCTGAGACATAGCAACGGAGGAACTGTTCCAGAGCTTGATTAGACCGTTCCGCAGCCCCATTGGATTGCGGGTGATATGCAGAGGAGAAGGAAAGCTGGATCCCCATTTGAGCACAAAGGAATGCCAAAATCTGGAGACAAACTGGCTACCCTGGTCCGACACTATCTCCTTGGGTAACCAATGTAAACGGAAGATCTCCCAGGCAAAAACTGAAGCAAGCTCCTGAGCGGTAGGCAACTTCTTCAAGGGAATGCAATGTGACATTTTAGAAAAACGGTCAACCACCATAAGGATAACAGTATTGCCATTGGAAACAGGGAGCTCGACAATGAAGTCCATGGAAAGATGTGTCCAAGGACGCTCATCATTAGCAATAGGTTGAAGAAGACCCACAGGAAGACGTCAAGGAGTCTTATTCTGTGCACAAACTGAGCAGGAGGCAACATACGCAGCAACATCAGAACGAAGAGCTGGCCACCAGAATTGTCGAGTGACAGACCAAATCATTTGGTTCTTGCCTGGGTGACCTTTAAAATAGTTGTAAGTGTAAAAAAGTTTAGTTCGAAGATTCTCAGGAACAAAACCCTTACCAGTAGGTTTCTCAGGAGGTGCATTGGTTTATGCAGCCAGGATTGTGTATTTGGTCAAAGAATGGAATGATCCCATAACAGTGTTATTTAAACATGCTATTTGTATTTGTATTTATTTGCAGGAAAAAGCAGTTGAAGCTGTTTATTTTTTAACGTAACAGGAAGTCCATTTTTGTGTACAACCCATGCATATGATTGCTATTATAGTAAAAATAAAAAGTAACACATTTTAATTCTAAGTAAACAACATCATTTATGTAAGAACTTACCTGATAAATTAATTTCTTTCATATTGGCAAGACTTTATGAGCTAGTGACGTATGGGATATACATTCCTACCAGGAGGGGTCAAAGTTTCCCAAACCTCAAATGCCTGTAAATACACCTCCCACCACACACACAACTCAGTTTAACGAATAGCCAAGTAGTGAGGTGATAAAAAGGAGTAAAAAAGCATACAAAAAAAAAGAGGAACTGGAAATTGTGCTTTTATACAAAAAAAACATAACCATCATAAAAAGGGTGGACCTCATGGACTCTTGCCAATATGAAAGAAACGAATTTATCAGTTAAGAAGTCCTGAATAACCTGGTTTCAAGCCCCCATGTTGTTGCATTAAATAGAGTGCAGATAAGCTCCAGAAGTACACGCACACAGACATCTTGAAAGAGGCGCAGTAATAGCATCAATGCCCTTTTATAATTTTATACGTTTCCTGCTGGGTTTAGGGGGTGGCTCCTAGGGGGACATAATCTAACATTTGAAAAAGGGAAATTTACTATGCATGTAGCCTCAGTTCATGAAAGAAAAAGGATAGCAAAGTGGGTCCCCCCCCTACGTGGTCTGCGGCCGGGACCGGGGATGGGGAGTCCAGTACTTACCATAAAAAGGCAATAACAAGAACTAAGCTTTAACAGAAGGTTTAAATTGTGTGTTGTGTGCTTTACGTATCCGGGTTTGTACCGTATTTTTATGATCAAGAGAGGGATGTATAACAACATGTTAAGAGTATATGTTTACAGCCGTTTAAGACATCTCTTATAGATTATATTTTAAAGGGGGGGGGGGGGGAATTGTTTATCCGCTTTGCCAAGTTTTACAAGTTTATAAATGACAGTTGCTTGCCTTTGTGAGATTTGTACTAATATAGTAACCAGTCCTGACTCATGCATCCATTTCCTAACTACTAGAAACGAGTAGTTTCTTCATATTTTGTTTATTTTTTCAAGTGAAGCAGTTTGTTCCTATGTAATCTTTTATTTATGTTTCATGTTGCATATTAACCCCTTTGGTTTTTCTTAAGCACCAGTGATCTGCATTACTGTTTTTGGGGACTGAAAAAGGAGGATTTTCAAAATTGTTGTACAACTATAATCAGATACGATATGATTAACTACTATATTGCATATACTATACAAAGTGTATGTATCCCATTTCCTCAATAAAAATATTGAAAATATATAAAAAAAAAACATAATTTATGCTTACCTGATAAATTTATTTCTCTTGTGGTGTATCCAGTCCACGGATCATCCATTACTTGTGGGATATTATCATTCCCAACAGGAAGTTGCAAGAGGACACCCACAGCAGAGCTGTCTATATAGCTCCTCCCCTCACTACCATATCCAGTCATTCGACCGAAAACAAGCAGAGAAAGGAGAAACCATAGGGTGTAGTGGTGACTGTAGTTTAAAATTAAAAACTACCTGCCTTAAAATGACAGGGCAGGCCGTGGACTGGATACACCACAAGAGAAATAAATTTATCAGGTAAGCATAAATTATGTTTTCTCTTGTAAGGTGTATCCAGTCCACGGATCATCCATTACTTGTGGGATACCAATACCAAAGCTAAAGTACACGGATGAAGGGAGGGACAAGGCAGGTACTTAAACGGAAGGTACCCCTGCCTGTAAAACCTCTCTCCCAAAAATAGCCTCCGAAGAAGCAAAAGTATCAAATTTGGAGAATTTTGAAAAGTATGAAGCGAAGACCAAGTCGCCGCCTTGCAAATCTGTTCAACAGAAGCCTCATTTTTAAAGGCCCATGTGGAAGCCACAGCTCTAGTAGAATAAGCTGTAATCCTTTCTGGAGGCTGCTGGCCAGCAGTCTCATAGGCTAAACAGATTATGCTTCTAAGCCAAAAGAAAGAGGTTGCCGAAGCCTTTCGACCTCTCCTCTGTCCAAAGTAGACAACAAACAAAGCAGATGTTTGACGAAAATCTTTAGTAGCTTGTAAGTAAAACTTTAATGCACGAACCACGTCCAGATTGTGTAATAGACGCTCCTTCTTTGATGAAGGATTAGGACACAGACGGAACAACAATCTCTTGATTGATATTCTTATTAGATACCACCTTAGGTAAAAACCCAGGTTTGGAACGCAGAACTACCTTATCTGCATGGAAGATCAGATAAGGAGAATCACATTGTAAGGCAGATAACTCGGAAACTCTACGAGCCGAGGAAATAGCTACCAAAAAAAGAACTTTCCAAGATAAAAGTTTGATATCTATGGAATGAAGAGGTTCAAACGGAACCCCCTGAAGAACTTTAAGAACCAAATTTAAGCTCCAAGGTGGAGCAACAGGTTTAAACACAGGCTTGATTCTAACTAAAGCCTGACAAAATGCCTGAACGTCTGGGGCATCCGCCAGACGCTTGTGCAAAAGAATAGATAGCGCAGAAATCTGTCCCTTTAAGGAACTAGCTGACAATCCTTTCTCCAATCCATCTTGGAGAAAAGATAATATCCTGGGAATCCTGACCTTACTCCACGAGTAGACCTTAGATTCACACCAATAAAGATATTTATGCCATATTTTGATAGATTTTCCTGGTGACAGGCTTCCGTGCCTGAATCAAGGTATCAATGACTGACTGAAAAACCATGTTTTGATAAAATCAAGCGTTCAATCTCCAGGCAGTCAGTCTCAGAGAAATTAGATTTGGATGGTTGAAAGGACCTTGAAGTAGAAGGTCCTGTCTCAGCGGCAGAGTCCATGGTGGAAAGGATGACATGTCCACCAGATCTGCATACCAAGTCCTGCGTGGCCACGCAGGCGCTATCAAGATCACCGATGCTCTCTCCTGCTTGACTTTGGCAATCAGACGAGGAAGCAGAGGAAACGGTGGAAACACATAAGCCAGGTTGAAGGACCAAGGTGCTGCTAGAGCATCTATCAGCGTTGCCTTGGGGTCCCTGGACCCGGATCCGTAACAAGGAAGCTTGGCGTTCTGGCGAGACGCCATGAGATCCAGTTCTGGTTCGCCCCAACGAAGAACCAATTGTGCAAACACCTCCGGATGGAGTTCCCACACCCCCGGATGAAAAGTCTGTCGACTTAGAAAATCCACCTCCCAGTTCTCTACACCTGGGATATGGATAGCTGATAGGTGGCAAGAGTGAATCTCTGTCCAGCGAATTATCTTTGAGACTGCTATCATCGCTAGGGAACTCCTTGTTCCCCCTTGATGGTTGATGTAAGCCACAGTCGTGATGTTGTCCGATTGAAATCTGATGAACCTCATCGTCGCTAGATGAGGCCAAGCCTGAAGAGCATTGAATATCGCTCTTCGTTCCAGAATGTTTATTGGAAGGAGTGACTCCTCCTGAGTCCACGATCCCTGAGCCTTCAGGGAGTTCCAGACTGTACCCCAATCTAGAAGGCTGGCATCTGTCGTTACAATTGTCCAATCTGGCCTGCGAAAGGTCATACCTTTGGACAGATGGACCCGAGATAGCCACCAGAGAAGAGAATCCCTGGTCTCTTGGTGCAGATTCAGTAAAGGGGACAAATCTGTGTAATCCCCATTCCACTGACTGAGCATGCATAGTTGCAGCAGTCTGAGATGTAGGCGTGCAAACGGCACTATGTCCATTGCCGCTACCATTAAGCCGAAGGGCGAGGAATGGAATAAAGAACATGACAGGAATTTAGAAGTTTTGATAACCTGGACTCCGTCAGGTAAATTTTCATTTCTACAGAATCTATCAGAGTCCCTAGGAAGGAAACTCTTGTGAGGGGGGATAGAGAACTCTCTTTCTTCATTCACCTTCCACACATGCGACCTCAGAAATGCCAACACTATGTCCGTATGAGACTTGGCAATTTGGAAGTTTGACGCCTGAATCAGGATGTCGTCTAAATAAGGGGCCACTGCTATGCCCCGTGGCCTTAGGACCGCCATGTATTGACCCTCCTGGATCATAGGTAGGATGGTACGAATAGTCTCCATCTTGAATGATGGAACTCTGAGGAATTTGTTTAAGATCTTTAGATCCAAAATTGGTCTGAAGGTTCCCTCTTTTTTGGGAACCACAAACAGATTTGAGTAAAATCCCTGTCCCTGTTCCTCCTTTGGAACTGGATGGATCACTCCCATTACTAGGAGGTCTTGTACACAGTGTAAGAATGCCTCTCTCTTTATCTGGTTTGCAGATAATTGTGAAAGGTGAAATCTCCCTTTTGGGGGGAAGCCTTGAAGTCCAGAAGATATCCCTGGGATATAATTTCCAACGCCCAGGGATCCTGGACATCTCTTGCCCACGCCTGGGCGAAGAGCGAAAGTCTGCCCCCTACTAGATCCGTTACCGGATAGGGGGCCGTTCCTTCATGCTGTCTTAGAGGCAGCAGCAGGCTTTTTGGCCTGCTTACCCTTGTTCCAGGTCTGGTTAGGTCTCCAGACCGTCTTGGACTGAGCAAAAGTTCCCTCTTGTTTTGCATTAGAGGAAGTTGATGCCGCACTTGCCTTGAAGTTTCGAAAGGCACGAAAATTAGACTGTTTGGCCCTTGGTTTGGACCTATCCTGAGGAAGGGCATGACCTTTTCCTCCAGTGATATCAGCAATAATCTCCTTAAAACCAGGCCCGAATAGGGTCTGCCCCTTGAAGGGAATGTTAGGCAGCTTCGATTTTAAAGTAACGTCAGCTGACCATGATTTAAGCCATAGCGCTCTGCGCACCTGGATAGCAAAACCAGAATTTTTAGCCGTTAGTTTAGTCAAATGAACAATGGCATCAGAAACAAAAGAATTGGCTAGCTTAAGTGCTCTAAGCTTGTGAAGTATTTCATCCAATGGAGTCGCTACCTGTAAAGCCTCTTCCAGAGACTCAAACCAGAACGCCGCAGCAGCAGTGACAGCCGCAATGCATGCAAAGGGCTATATAGGATAAAACCTTGTTGAATAAACATTTTCTTAAGGTAACCCTCTAACTTTTTATCCATTGGATCTAAGAAAACTATTTATGTAAGAACTTACCTGATAAATTCATTTCTTTCATTTTAACTAATAGCCAAGAAGTGGGGTGATAAGAAAGGAGCGAAAGCATCAAATATAAGGAATTGGAATAATTGTGCTTTATACAAAAAAATCATAACCACCACAAAAATGGTGGGTCTCATGGACTCTTGCTAATATGAAAGAAATGAATTTATCAGGTAAATTCTTACATAAATTATGTTTTCTTTCATGTAATTAGCAAGAGTCCATGAGCTAGTGATGTATGGGATAGCAGATACCCAAGATGTGGAACTTCCACGCAAGAGTCACTAGAGAGGGAGGGATAAAATAAAGACAGCCAATTCTGCTGAAAAAATAATCCACAACCCTAATCAAAAGTTTTAATCCAAATAACAAAAAAAACTGAAATCATAAGCAGAAGAATCAAACTGAAACCGCTGCCTGAAGTACTTTTCTACCAAAAACTGCTTCAGAAGAAGAGAAAACATCAAAATGGTAGAATTTAGTAAAAGTATGCAAAGAAGACCAAGTTGCTGCTTTGCAAATCTGATCAACAGAAGCTTCATTCCTAAAAGCCCAGGAAGTAGAAACTGACCTAGTAGAATGAGCCGTAATCCTTTGAGGCGGGGACTTCCCCGACTCCACATAAGCATGATGAATCAAAGACTTTAACCAAGACGCCAAAGAAATGGCAGAAGCTTTCTGACCTTTCCTGGAACCAGAAAAGATAACAAATAGACTAGAAGTCTTTCTGAAACCTTTAGTAGCTTCAACATAATATTTCAAAGCTCTTACTACATCCAAAGAATGTAAAGATCTCTCCAGAGAATTCTTAGGATTAGGGCACAATGAAGGGACAACAATTTCTCTACTAATGTTGTTAGAATTCACAACCTTAGGTAAAAATTGAAATGAAGTCCGCAACACCGCCTTATCCTGATGAAAAATCAGAAAAGGAGATTCACAAGAAAGAGCAGATAATTCAGAAACTCTTCTAGCAGAAGAGATGGCCAAAAGGAACAAAACTTTCCAAGAAAGTAATTTAATATCCAGAGAATGCATAGGTTCAAACGGAGGAGCCTGTAAAGCCCTCAGAACCAAATTAAGACTCCAAGGAGGAGAGATTGACTTAATGACAGGCTTGATACGAACTAAAGCCTGCACAAAACAATGAATATCAGGAAGATTAGCAATCTTTCTGTGAAAAACAGAAAGAGCAGAGATTTGTCCTTTAAGGTTTAGCAGATAAACCTTTATCCAAACCATCCTGAAGAAACTGTAAAATTCTAGGAATTTTAAAAGAATGCCAGGAGAATTTATGAGAAGAACACCAAGAAATGTAAGTCTTCCAGACTCGATAATAAATCTTCCTAGACACAGATTTACGAGCCTGTAACATAGTATTAATTACTGAATCAGAGAAACCTCTATGACTAAGAATCAAGCGTTCAATTTCCATACCTTCAAATTTAATGATTTGAGATCCTGATGGAAAAATAGGCCTTGAGATAGGTCTGGTCTTAACGGAAGTGTCCAAGGCTGGCAACTGGCCATCCGAATGAGATCCGCATACCAAAACCTGTGAGGCCATGCTGGAGCTACCAGCAGTACAAACGAACGTTCCATTAGAATTTTGGAAATCACTCTTGGAAGAAGAACTAGAGGCGGAAAGATATAGGCAGGATGATAATTCCAAGGAAGCGACAACGCATCCACTGCTTCCGCCTGAGGATCCCTGGATCTGGATAGATACCTGGGAAGTTTCTTGTTTAGATGAGAGGCCATCAGATCTATTTCTGGAAGTCCCCAGATTTGAACAATCTGAAGAAATACCTCTGGGTGAAGAGACCATTCGCCCGGATGTAACGACTGAGCTGGATTCCGCCCATACAAGTATCCGAGATACTTCTTTCATAGCTTGAGGACTGAGTCCCACCTTGATGATTGACATACGCCACGGTTGTGACATTGCCCGTCTGAAAACAAATAAACGACTCTGTCTTCAGAAGAGGCCAGAACTGAAGAGCTCTGAAAATCGCACGGAGTTCCAAAATATTGATTGGTAATCTCGCCTCCTGAGATTCCCAAACCCCCTGCGCTGTCAGAGATCCCCATACAGCTCCCCAACCTGAAAGACTCGCATCTGTTGAGATCACAGTCCAGGTTGGGCGAACAAGAAAGGCCCCTTGAATTAAACGATGGTGGTCCAACCACCAAGTCAGAGAAGATCGAACATTGGGATTTAAGGATATTAATTGTGATATCTTTGTATAATCCCTGCACCACTGGTTCAGCATACAAAGCTGGAGTGGTCTCATGTGAAAACGAGCAAAGGGGATCGCGTCCGATGCAGCAGTCATGAGACCTAGAATTTCCATGCACAAAGCTACCGAAGGGAATGACTGAGACTGAAGGTTTCGACAAGCTGAAAACAACTTCAGACGTCTCTTTTCTGTTAGAGATAAAGTCATGGACACTGAATCTATTTGAAAACCCAAAAAGGTTACCTTTGTCTGAGGACTCAAGGAACTCTTTGGTAAATTGATCCTCCAACCATGTCTTTGAAGAAACAACACAAGTTGATTCGTATGAGATTCTGCAGAATGTAAAGACTGAGCAAGTACCAAGATATCGTCCAAATAAGGAAAAACCGTAATACCCTGTTCTCTGATGACAGAGAGAAGGGCACCGAGAACTTTTGAAAAGATCCTTGGAGCTGTTGCTAGGCCAAACGGAAGGGCAACAAACTGGTAATGCGTGTCTAGAAAAGAGAATCTCAGGAACTGATAGTGACCTGGATGAATTGGAATATGAAGATATGCATCCTGTAAGTATATTGTAGACATATAATGCCCTTGCTGAACAAAAGGCAGAATAGTCCTTATAGTCACCATTTACCACCTCCATGGGAGGCAAAGTTTGTAAAACTGAATTGTGGGTGTGGTGAGGGGTGTATTTATAGGCATTTTGAGGTTTGGGAAACTTTGCCCCTCCTGGTAGGAATGTATATCCCATACGTCACTAGCTCATGGACTCTTGCTAATTACATGAAAGAAAGCACAACTGTCCTCGACAGGGATAGTAGTACGCTTTGCTAGAGTAGAAACTGCTCCCTCCACCTTAGGAACTGTCTGCCATAAGTCCCGTGTGGTGGCGTCTATTGGAAACATTTTTCTAAAAACAGGAGGGGGAGAGAACGGCACACCTGGTCTATCCCATTCCTTAGTAATAATTTCAGTAAACCTTTTAGGTATTGGAAAAACATCAGTACACACCGGCACTGCATAGTATTTATCCAGTCTACACAATTTCTCTGGCACTTCAATTGTACCACAGTCATTCAGAGCAGCTAAAACCTCCCTGAGTAACATGCGGAGGTGTTCAAGCTTAAATTTAAATGTAGAAATATCAGAATCAGGTTGCATCATCTTCCCTGAGTCAGAAATATCACCCACAGAAAGAAGCGCTCCTTCAGCTTCTGCATATTGTGAGGCAGTATCAGACATAGTTCCTAAAGCGTCAGTATGCTCTGTATTTCGTCTAACTCCAGAGCTATCTCGCTTTCCTCTAAATAAAGGTAGTCTGGCTAATGCCGCTGACAGTGTATTATCCATGACTGCCGCCATGTCTTGTAAAGTAAACGCTATGGGCGCCCTGGATGTACTTGGCGCCATTTGAGCATGAGTCCCTTGAGCGGGAGTCAAAGGATCTGACACGTGGGGAGAGTTCGTCGGCATAACTTCCCCCTCGTCAGATTCCTCTGGTGATAAATTGTTTAAAGACAGAATATGATCTTTATTGCTTAAAGTGAAATCAGTACATTTGGTACACATTCTAATAGGGGGTTCCACCATGGCTTTTAAACATAATGAACAAGGAGTTTCCTCTATGTCAGACATGTTTATACAGACTAGCAATGAGACTAGCAAGCTTGGAAAACACTTTAAATCAAGTTAACAAGCAAATATAAAACACGGTACTGTGCCTTTAAGAGAAACAAATTTTGTCAGAATTTGAAAAACTGTAAAAATTTCGTTTGATTTTACTGCCTTTTTTCACTGTGTGTATAATAAGCAAATGGATGATTAACCCCTTAGTTCAAAAACCGGATCAAAAAAACGATAGACGTTTAACAGTCACACCAAACTGCCACAGCCTTACTGTGGGCCTACCTTCCCCAACAAACGATTTTGGAAGCCTAAAAGCCCTTTAGAGATGTCCTGTAGCATTCAGGGAAGGGAAAAGCGCTAAACTAGGCCCCTCCCTCTCATAGTAACACAGTGGAAAGCCTCAGGGAACTGTTTCTAGGCAAATTTAAGCCAGCCATGTGGAAAAAAACTAGGCCCCAATAAAGTTTTATCACCAAAGTATATATAAAAACGTTTAAACATGCCAGCAAACGTTTTATATTGTAAATATAAAAGAGTTTTACCTCAGAAAGTAAGCATGATACCAGTCGCTATTAAATCACTGTATTCAGGCTTACCTTACATAAATTTGGTATCAGCAGCATTTTCTAGCCTTCATTTCATCTTCTAGAAAAATATTAACTGCACATACCTCATAGCAGGATAACCTGCACGCCATTCCCCGCTGAAGTTATCTCTCTCTTCAGACATGTGTGAGAACAGCAATGGATCTTAGTTACAACCTGCTAAGATCATAGAAATCCCAGGCAGATTCTTCTTTTTTCCTGCCTGAAACAAAATAGCACAACTCCGGTACTATTTAAAAATAATAAACTCTTGATTGAAGCAAAATAACAGCTACATTTCACCACTTATCTCTTACTACCTCCATGCTTGTTGAGAGTTGCAAGAGAATGACTGGATATGGTAGTGAGGGGAGGAGCTATATAGACAGCTCTGCTGTGGGTGTCCTCTTGCAACTTCCTGTTGGGAATGAGAATATCCCACAAGTAATGGATGATCCGTGGACTGGATACATCCTCAAGCAGTCTTTGGACCCTCCACGTGAAGCTGCATGAACTGTCTGCAATATTAACTGCGCAACTGAGGCGCAAGATTTAGGCGCCCTCCCCCTCCGCAGTTGTGGGGCCTTCAAATTCCCAAATAGATGACTAAACATATGCCATGTGGAATATAACCCCATAATAACACACCAAAGTGCATAAAAAACGTCAATAACGAGTATGTTTTCCCATTAAATAATCGATTGCCCTGTAACAGTGTCCACCAGCCTATTGAGCCCTGTTAAGTAAGCCTTCCTTCTATACTGAGTCTCAGAACATGGCTTACCTTCCCCACATGGGGATTCTTGTCAGTCTTCTAGCATTAACTGAGTATTGTCTAGAAAAAAATGACTGAACATACCTTATTGCAGTTAAGCCTGCAAACTGTTCCCCCCAACTGAAGTTTTCTGGTACTCCTCAGCCCTGTGTGGGAACAGCAATGATTTTAGTTACAACATGCTAAAATCATTTTCCTCTCAGCAGAAATCTTCATCACATTTCTGCTATAGAGTAAATAGTACAAACCGGTACTATTTAAAAATAACAAACTCTTGATTGAAGATATAAAACTACAAATCTAACACCACATTCACTTTACCCTTCCGCAGAGTGGCACTGCTGTCAGAGCCGGCAAAGAGAATGACTGGGGGGCGGAGCTAGGGGGGGAGCTATATGGGCAGCTCTGCTGAGTGCTCTCTTTGCCACTTCCTGTAGGGAATGAGAATATCCCACAAGGATGAAGCCGTGGACTGGATACACCTTGCAAGAGAAATATGCCCCCTTTATATAGCATTGCATGGACTGTAAAGCACTAAGCAAATGCAGCCTAAGTAAGCAATAACTGACATTGTGCACAATTTCAAAACACTATTTTATCTGAAAAAGGGTGCGCTAGTGTGCGTGCATTCATTGATGCGCTGTCCAATCGTTTGTCTGACGTGCACGTATAATTATGCAATGTTGTATTTCGAAGGCTGCGACAATTTTGACGTGTTTCACAATTTTAAGTGTGTGTACTATGGCGCGCTAGCTTGACAAGTATTATAAGAGTTGGTTATTATATGCGTCTATTTTGACGCACTTTTGACGTAAATTTTTGGTGTGTAACAAAAGCAAGGGTAATAGTAAGTATATGCCCGGGGCCGTATATACACACATACATATATAGTTAAACTTTTCAACATCTTAAAAGTGCCCATAAACATAGCTGTTAGCATCTTTTTAAAAATACGAAAATATACCCATAGACACTAATCTACTTAGTAGCAGACAGCCAAACCAGTACTGTAAATATGTGACTAAATCACTAGAGGGCGCTAAGAGACCATGTATACTGAATAAAAATAGAGAACAACAAACAAAAAAGTTTTTCGCTATGATGCTGCTATATGAGCTAATTAGATAAGAGACAAAAAATTGTCACAATAGTAAAACATTAGAAACCCCTTGCGAGGGATATAAAATTAAAAACACTGATAATGATAAAAATTAAAACATGAGGGGGCGTGTCTAGGCGGCGGCCATAGAAGGTCGCAATTTTAAGTGCTCCTGACATGATAATGATAATCCGTCGATTATCTTTACAACACCAAGCCATCTGAACAAGTAGCCACTAACTACACTTGATAAGAGATTTGAGGATACAGATATCATTTTGTACGGTGTTTACATGACTGTAGGCTCTTGAACTGGACCGCTGAGGCCCGTGGCGGCGGACACATTTGGGATCTCAGCGCACCCCCCCCCCAGCTTAACAGCGGGGTATCGCAGCCGTGAGTCGGCTGTTTATTCTAAAGTTTCACCCCACTACTTTAAACAGCAGATATGAACTAATTAAACTCTAACTTCACACTGAGGGCTATTCAGAAAAAACATAATTTATGCTTACCTGATAAATTCCTTTCTCCTGTAGTGTAGTCAGTCCACGGGTCATCATTACTTATGGGATATTAACTCCTCCCCAACAGGAAGTGCAAGAGGATCACCCAAGCAGAGCTGCTATATAGCTCCTCCCCTCTACGTCACACCCAGTCATTCGACCAAGAACCAAACGAGAAAGGAGAAACTATAGGGTGCAGTGGTGATTGGAGTATAATTTAAAAATTTAGACCTGCCTTAAAAAACAGGGCGGGCCGTGGACTGACTACACTACAGGAGAAAGGAATTTATCAGGTAAGCATAAATTATGTTTTCTCCTGTTAAGTGTAGTCAGTCCACGGGTCATCATTACTTCTGGGATACCAATACCAAAGCAAAAGTACACGGATGACGGGAGGGATAGGCAGGCTCTTTATACAGAAGGAACCACTGCCTGAAGAACCTTTCTCCCAAAAATAGCCTCCGAGGAAGCAAAAGTGTCAAATTTGTAAAATTTGGAAAAAGTATGAAGCGAAGACCAAGTTGCAGCCTTGCAAATCTGTTCAAAAGAGGCCTCATTCTGAAAGGCCCAAATGGAAGCCACAGCTCTAGTGGAATGAGCTGTAATTCTTTCAGGAGGCTGCTGTCCAGCAGTCTCATAAGCTAAACGAATTATGCTACGAAGCCAAAAAGAGAGAGAGGTAGCAGAAGCTTTTTGACCTCTCCTCTGACCAGAGTAAACGACAAACAGGGAAGACGTTTGTCGAAAATCTTTAGTTGCCTGTAAATAAAATTTAAGGGCACGAACTACATCCAGATTGTGCAAAAGACGTTCCTTCCTCGAAGAAGGATTTGGGCACTAGGATGGAACAACAATCTCCTGATTGATATTCCTGTTAGTGACTACCTTAGGTAAGAACCCAGGTTTAGTACGCAGAACTACCTTATCCGAGTGAAAAATCAAATAAGGAGAATCACAATGTAAGGCTGATAACTCAGAGACTCTTCGAGCCGAGGAAATAGCCATTAAAAATAGAACTTTCCAAGATAACAACTTTATATCAATGGAATGAAGGGGTTCAAACGGAACACCCTGTAAAACGTTAAGAACAAGGTTTAAACTCCATGGTGGAGCCACAGCTTTAAACACAGGTTTAATCCTGGCCAAAGCCTGACAAAAAGCCTGAACGTCTGGAACTTCTGACAGACGCTTGTGTAACAGAATGGACAGAGCTGAGATCTGTCCCTTTAAGGAACTAGCGGATAACCCCTTTTCTAAACCTTCTTGTAGAAAAGACAATATCCTAGGAATCCTAACCTTACTCCAAGAGTAACCTTTGGATTCGCACCAATATAGGTATTTACGCCATATTTTATGGTAAATCTTTCTGGTAACAGGCTTCCTAGCCTGTATTAAAGTATCAATAACTGACTCAGAAAAACCACGCTTTGATAAGATCAAACGTTCAATTTCCAAGCAGTCAGCTTCAGAGAAGTTAGATTTTGATGTTTGAAAAGACCCTGAATCAGAAGGTCCTGTCTCAGAGGTAACGACCAAGGTGGACAGAATGACATGTCCACCAGATCTGTATACCAAGTCCTGCGTGGCCATGCAGGCGCTATTAGAATCACTGATGCTTTCTCCTGTTTGATTCTGGCAATCAATCGAGGAAGCATCGGGAAAGGTGGAAACACATAAGCCATCCTGAAGGTCCATGGTGCTGTCAAGGCATCTATCAGGACCGCTCCCGGATCCCTGGATCTGGACCCGTAGCGCGGAAGCTTGGCGTTCTGTCGAGACGCCATGAGATCTATCTCTGGTTTGCCCCAACGTCGAAGTATTTGGGCAAAGACCTCTGGATGAAGTTCCCACTCCCCCGGATGAAAAGTCTGACGACTTAAGAAATCCGCCTCCCAGTTCTCCACTCCCGGGATGTGGATTGCAGACAGGTGGCAAGAGTGAGACTCTGCCCAGCGAATTATCTTCGATCCTTCCATCATTGCTAGGGAGCTTCTTGTCCCTCCCTGATGGTTGATATAAGCTACAGTCGTGATGTTGTCCGACTGGAACCTGATGAACCCCCGAGTTGTTAACTGGGGCCAAGCCAGAAGAGCATTGAGGACTGCTCTCAATTCCAGAATGTTTATTGGAAGAAGACTCTCCTCCTGATTCCATAGTCCCTGAGCCTTCAGAGAATTCCAGACAGCGCCCCAACCTAGTAGGCTGGCGTCTGTTGTTACAATTGACCAGTCTGGCCTGCTGAATGGCATTCCCCTGGACAGATGTGGCCGATAAAGCCACCATAGAAGAGAATTTCTGGTCTCTTGATTCAGATTTAGAGTGGAATGAAGGACACGGCATGCATTTTGAAGTTTTGTTAACCTGTCCTCTGTCAGGTAAATCTTCATTTCTACAGAATCTATCAGAGTCCCCAGGAAGGGAACTCTTGTGAGTGGAAAGAGAGAACTTTTCTCTTCGTTCACTTTCCATCCATGCGACCTTAGAAATGCCAGTACTATCTCTGTATGAGATTTGGCAGTTTGAAAGCTTGAAGCTTGTATCAGTATGTCGTCTAAGTACGGAGCTACTGAAATTCCTCGCGGTCTTAGTACCGCCAGAAGAGTGCCCAGAACCTTTGTGAAGATTCTTGGAGCCGTAGCCAGTCCGAATGGAAGAGCTACAAACTGGTAATGCCTGTCTAAAAAGGCAAACCTTAGATACCGGTAATGACTTTTGTGAATCGGTATGTGAAGGTAAGCATCCTTTAAATCCACTGTGGTCATGTACTGACCCTCTTGGATCATGGGCAAAATTGTTCGAATAGTTTCCATCTTGAACGATGGAACTCTTAGGAATTTGTTTAGGATCTTTAAATCCAAGATTGGCCTGAAGGTTCCCTCTTTTTTGGGAACTACAAACAGATTTGAGTAAAACCCTTGTCCTTGTTCCAACCGCGGAACTGGATGGATCACTCCCATTAATAAAAGATCTTGTACGCAGCGTAGAAACGCTTCCTTCTTTGTTAGGTTTGTTGACAACCTTGACAGATGAAATCTCCCTCTTGGGGGAGAGGATTTGAAGTCCAGAAGGTATCCCTGAGATATGATCTCTAACGCCCAGGGATCCTGAACATCTCTTGCCCAAGCCTGGGTGAAGAGGGAAAGTCTGCCCCCCACTAGATCCGGTCCCGGATCGGGGGCCCTCAATTCATGCTGTCTTAGGGGCAGCAGCAGGTTTTCTGGCCTGTTTGCCCCTGTTCCAGGACTGGTTAGGTTTCCAGCCTTGTCTGTAGCGAGCAACAGCTCCTTCCTGTTTTGGTGCAGAGGAAGTTGATGCTGCTCCTGCTTTGAAATTACGAAAGGAACGAAAATTGGACTGTCTAGCCTTGGCTTTGGCCTTGTCCTGAGGCAGGGCATGACCTTTACCTCCTGTAATGTCAGCAATAATCTCTTTCAAGCCGGGCCCGAATAAGGTCTGCCCTTTGAAAGGAATATTAAGCAATTTAGATTTAGACGTAACATCAGCTGACCAGGATTTCAGCCACAGAGCTCTGCGTGCCTGAATGGCGAATCCTGAATTTTTAGCCGCAAGTTTAGTTAAATGTACTACGGCATCTGAAATAAATGAATTAGCTAACTTAAGGAATTTAAGTTTGTGTGTGATGTCATCTAGTGTGGATGATTGAAGTGTCTCTTCCAGAGACTCAAACCAAAATGCTGCTGCAGCCGTGACAGGCGCAATACATGCAAGAGGTTGCAATATAAACCCTTGTTGAACAAACATTTTCTTAAGGTAACCCTCTAATTTTTTATCCATTGGATCTGAAAAAGCACAGCTATCCTCCACTGGGATAGTGGTACGCTTAGCTAAAGTAGAAACTGCTCCCTCCACCTTAGGGACCATTTGCCATAAGTCCCGTGTGGCGGCGTCTATTGGAAACATTTTTCTGAATATAGGAGGGGGTGAGAAAGGCACACCGGGTCTATCCCACTCCTTAGTAACAATGTCAGTAAGTCTCTTAGGTATAGGAAAAACGTCAGTACTCGTCGGTACCGCAAAATATTTATCCAACCTACACATTTTTTCTGGGATTGCAACTGTGTTACAATCATTCAGAGCCGCTAATACCTCCCCTAGTAACACACGGAGGTTCTCAAGCTTAAATTTAAAATTTGAGATGTCTGAGTCCAGTTTATTTGGATCAGAACCGTCACCCACAGAATGAAGCTCTCCGTCTTCACGTTCTGCAAACTGTGACGCAGTATCAGACATGGCCCTTGCATTATCAGCGCACTCTGTTCTCATCCCAGAGTGATCACGTTTACCTCTTAGTTCTGGTAGTTTAGCCAAAACTTCAGTCATAACAGTAGCCATATCTTGTAATGTGATTTGTAATGGCCGCCCAGATGCACTCGGCGCTACAATATCACGCACCTCCTGAGCGGGAGATGCAGGTACTGACACGTGAGGCGAGTTAGTCGGCATAACTCTCCCCTCGTTGTTTGGTGAAATATGTTCAATTTGTACAGATTGACTGTTTTTTAAAGTAGCATCAATACATTTAGTACATAAATTTCTATTGGGCTCCACTTTGGCATTAACACATATAGCACAGAGATATTCCTCTGAATCAGACATGTTTAACACACTAGCAAATAAACAGCAACTTGGAAATACTTTTCAAAGTAATTTACAAATAATATGAAAACGAACTGTGCCTTTAAGAAGCACAGAAAAATATTATAACAGATAAAATAATTAAGTTATAGCATCAATCTTTGTCAGAATATACAGTTTTAGCAAAGGATTGTTCCCCTCAGCAAATGATAACTAACCCAGGCAGCAGAAAAAAATACACAAATAAACGTTTTTTATATCACAGTCAATACAATCAGCACAGCTCTGCTGTAATGATTACTTCCCTCAAAAAAGGCTTTGGAGATCCCTGAACTCTGTAGAGATGAACCGGATCATGCAGGAAGAAAATGAACCTCTGACTGAGTTTTTCTGATGCTTAGAAAAAGCGCCAAAAATCGCCCCTCCCCCACACACATAACAGTGAGAGGGATCAGTGAACTGCTCTAATTTAAATCAAAACTATTGCCAAGTGGAAAAATAGTGCCCAAAACATTTTTTCACCCAGTACCTCAGAGAAAAAAACGTTTTTACATGCCAGCAAAAAAACGTTTTACCTCAATAATTAATTGTCATTTAAAACCTATTGCAAGTCCCTGCAAAATAGGTTAAGACTATGTATACAGTTTAAAAGCCAGAGAAGTACCATTTCCCAGAAAACTGAAGTGTAAAATATACATACATGACAGCCTGATATCAGCTACATCTACTGCATTCAAGGCTGAGTTTACATTATAACGGTATGGCAGGATTTTCTCATCAATTCCATGTCAGAAAATAATAAACTGCTACATACCTCTTTGCAGATTAATCTGACTGCTGTCCCCTGATCTGAAGTTTACCTCTCCTCAGATGGCCGAGAAACAGCAATATGATCTTAACTACTCCGGCTAAAATCATAGAAAAACTCAGGTAGATTCTTCTTCAAATTCTACCAGAGAAGGAATAACACACTCCGGTGCTATTATAAAATAACAAACTTTTGATTGAAGATATAAAAACTAAATATATCACCATAGTCCTCTCACACATCCTATCTAGTCGTTGGGTGCAAGAGAATGACTGGAGGTGACGTAGAGGGGAGGAGCTATATAGCAACTCTGCTGGGTGAATCCTCTTGCACTTCCTGTAGGGGAGCAGTTAATATCCCACAAGTAATGATGACCCGTGGACTGATCACACTTAACAGAAGAAATGTACTTTTATATATCAGTTAGGAGGTCTGTATTTTTCTAGTGACCCAAGAGTGGTCAATATGTAACTACCATTTAATTTATTCTTTATGTTTTGGTCGGTCCACAAGTGGCCGGTGACGTAGTTACTCCAGTGATATATCTTTAAAAGAAAACTGAGGTTTCATTACATACAGCTTGTTTACTTGTTTTCCAGACAGATATTGCCTTTAAGAACGTATTATTGTGCAATCATTGAGCATAGATTCCCTCTTCTATTTTAATATATATATATATATATATATATATATATATACACAACCTGTTTGTATGTATCTCAGACAGTTATTACCTTTAAGAATGTGTTGTAGTGTGATCTCTGTCCATAGCATCCTGCTTTTATTTAGACATGTGTATTCTCAATATGCTTAGCTGTATTTCAGTCAGTTCTTACTAATGAGAAGATACGAAAACATTGTGTACATATAAATTGTATTCTTTCAAGCTTGTAACCTTTTCACTGTTTCCTGGAAAACCTCAATAAAAAAAAAATAAAAAAAAATAAAAAATATTAAAACATGAGCTGCTCCTCTATAACCATGAACTCAGAGAGCTATGTAAGTGCAAGAGAAAAATAGTGCAAGAAAACACAAGAGGGCGCTAGTATGACCATATACTTGATAAAACATGCAATAAAAAAATGTGTCTTAAGACACATTTTTTATTGCATGTTTTATCAAGTATATGGTCATACTAGCACCATCTTGTGTTTTCTTGCACTATTTTTCTCTTAAACCAGTACTGTAACATATGAGCAGAGGTAATGGAATAGGAATATATCGTCGATCTGTAAAGGGAGGCAGGAGAATAGCCCCTGCGACTGAATTTACAGAGAGCCTATGAAGGATTTCCCATGAGACGAAAACTTTGTATGATGAGGCAGTACTCCAATCACATCCCTCTTCTGGCACAGGACTCTGAGGGGAACTTGGCTTTAATATGCTCTGAAGCGTCTTTCACTTAAGAAATAAAGCATATCAACATGCTTCAACCACCTCCATCAGAGACAAAGTTAAAAACTGAGGTATTAGTGAGGTGGGAGGGGTTTTATATGCTTTTGAGAGTTTTGGGAAACTTTGCCTTCTATTGGTAGGAATGTATTACCCATTCATAACAGCTCTTGGACTCTAGCCACCTATATTAAAAACAAAATGTATGCTTACCCGACAAATTTTTTTCTTTCTGAATGATGGACCACAGGCCCTCCTTGTTTAAATTTTTGGGTGACCGCTCCAATGACACCTCTTTAGACCCTGCTTTGACTTTCCTACCTATTCTCTACCCTGCTATATGTAAAACTAAGAGATGGGAGGTGGGAGCTCTTGTATGGGTTCTTGAAATCCTATTAGAGGTGGGAAATGAACCTCATATGTCATGGAGGACTGTGGACCATCATTCTGAAAGAAAATAATTGAATCAGGTAAACACTTTTTTGTTTCTAAAGCTCTTAAAACATCAAAAATAAGACTTTCAGTTGAATATTTATTTATTTTTTAATTTATATAACCATTGCAATGATGAAGTGTTTGGGTTGTATTAGGGACAAGGGGTATCAAAAAAAAAAAAAAAAAAAAAAAAATATACACAACTATGAAACTTTAGGAAACAATAGCAGAAAAACAAAATTTATGCTTACCTGATAAATTCATTTCTCCTGTAGTGTGGTCAGTCCACGGGTCATCATTACTTCTGGGATATTATCTCCTCCCCTACAGGAAGTGCAAGAGGATTCACCCAGCAGAGCTGCTATATAGCTCCTCCCCTCTACGTCACCTCCAGTCATTCGACCAAAGGACCAACGAGAAAGGAGAAGCCCAAGGGTGTAGTGGTGACTGGAGTATAATCCAAAAATTTTTTAGCCTGCCATAAAAAAACAGGGCGGGCCGTGGACTGACCACACTACAGGAGAAATGAATTTATCAGGTAAGCATAAATTTTGTTTTCTCCTGTTAAGTGTGGTCAGTCCACGGGTCATCATTACTTCTGGGATACCAATACCAAAGCAAAAGTACACGGATGACGGGAGGGACAGGCAGGCTCTTTATACGGAGGGAACCACTGCCTGAAGAACCTTTCTCCCAAAAACAGCCTCCGAAGAAGCAAAAGTGTCAAATTTGTAAAATTTGGAAAAAGTATGAAGACCAAGTTGCAGCCTTGCAAATCTGTTCAACAGAAGCCTCATTCTTAAAGGCCCAAGAGGAAGCCACAGCTCTAGTAGAATGAGCTGTAATTCTTTCAGGAGGCTGCTGTCCAGCAGTCTCCTAGGCTAATCGTATTATGCTACGAAGCCAAAAAGAGAGAGAGGTATTTGAAGCTTTTTGACCTCTCCTCTGGCCAGAATAAACGACAAACAGGGAAGACGTTTGACGAAAATCCTTAGTTGCCTGTAGATAAAATTTCAGGGCACGGACTACATCTAGATTGTGTAGCAGACGTTCCTTCTTCGAGGAAGGATTAGGACACAAAGATGGAACAACAATCTCTTGATTGATATTCCTGTTAGTGACCACCTTAGGTAGGAACCCAGGTTTAGTACGCAGAACTACCTTGTCTGAATGAAAAATCAGATAAGGAGAATCACAATGTAAGGCAGATAACTCAGAGACTCTTCGAGCCGAGGAAATAGCCATTAAAAACAGAACTTTCCAAGATAACAGCTTGATATCAATGGAATGAAGGGGTTCAAATGGAACACCCTGTAAAACATTAAGAACTAAGTTCAAACTCCATGGCGGAGCAACAGTTTTAAACACAGGCTTGATCCTAGCTAAAGCCTGACAGAAAGCTTGAACGTCCGGAACTTCTGACAGACGTTTGTGTAAAAGAATGGACAGAGCTGAAATCTGTCCCTTTAAGGAACTAGCGGATAAACCCTTTTCTAAACCTTCTTGTAGAAAAGAAAATATCCTTGGAATCCTAACCTTACTCCATGAGTAACTCTTGGATTCGCACCAATATAAGTATTTACGCCATATTTTATGGTAAATCCTTCTGGTAACAGGCTTCCTAGCCTGTATTAAGGTATCAATAACTGGCTCAGAAAACCCACGTTTTGATAAAATCAAGCGTTCAATTTCCAAGCAGTCAGCTTCAGAGAAGTTAGATTTTGATGTTTGAATGGACCCTGGATCAGAAGGTCCTGTTTCAGAGGTAGAGACCAAGGCGGACAGGATGACATGTCCACTAGATCTGCATACCAAGTCCTGCGTGGCCATGCAGGCGCTATTAAAATCACTGATGCGCTCTCCTGTTTGATTCTGGCAATCAATCGAGGAAGCATCGGGAAGGGTGGAAACACATAAGCCATCTTGAAGGTCCAAGGTGCTGTCAGAGCATCTATCAGAACCGCTCCCGGATCGCTGGATCTGGACCCGTAGCGAGGAAGCTTGGCGTTCTGACGAGACGCCATGAGATCTATCTCTGGTTTGCCCCAACGTCGAAGTATTTGGGCAAAGACCTCCGGATGAAGTTCCCACTCCCCCGGATGAAAAGTCTGACGACTTAAGAAATCCGCCTCCCAGTTCTCCACTCCCGGGATGTGGATTGCAGACAGGTGGCAAGAGTGAGACTCTGCCCAGCGAATTATCTTTGACACTTCCATCATTGCTAGGGAACTTCTTGTCCCTCCCTGATGGTTGATATAAGCTACAGTCGTGATGTTGTCCGACTGAAACCTGATGAACCCCCGAGTTGTTAACTGGGGCCAAGCCAGAAGGGCATTGAGAACTGCTCTCAATTCCAGAATGTTTATTGGAAGGAGACTCTCCTCCTGATTCCATAGTCCCTGAGCCTTCAGAGAATTCCAGACAGCGCCCCAACCTAGTAGGCTGGCGTCTGTTGTTACAATTGTCCAGTCTGGCCTGCTGAATGGCATCCCCCTGGACAGATGTGGCCGATAAAGCCACCATAGAAGAGAATTTCTGGTCTCTTGATTCAGATTCAGAGTGGGGGACAAATCTGAGTAATCCCCATTCCACTGACTTAGCATGCACAATTGCAGCGGTCTGAGATGTAGGCGTGCAAAAGGTACTATGTCCATTGCCGCTACCATTAATCCGATCACCTCCATGCATTGAGCTACTGACGGGTGTTGAATGGAATAAAGGACACGGCATGCATTTTGAAGCTTTGTTAACCTGTCTTCTGTCAGGTAAATCTTCATTTCTACAGAATCTATTAGAGTCCCCAAGAAGGGAACTCTTGTGAGTGGAAAGAGAGAACTTTTCTTTTCGTTCACCTTCCATCCATGCAACCTTAGAAATGCCAGTACTAACTCTGTATGAGACTTGGCAGTTTGAAAGCTTGAAGCTTGTATCAGAATGTCGTCTAGGTACGGAGCTACCGAAATTCCTTGCGGTCTTAGTACCGCCAGAAGAGTACCCAGAACCTTTGTGAAGATTCTTGGAGCCGTAGCCAATCCGAATGGAAGAGCTACAAACTGGTAATGCCTGTCTAGAAAGGCAAACCTTAGATACCGGTAATGATTTCTGTGAATCGGTATGTGAAGGTAAGCATCCTTTAAATCCACTGTGGTCATGTACTGACCCTCTTGGATCATGGGCAAAATTGTTCGAATAGTTTCCATCTTGAACGATGGAACTCTTAGGAATTTGTTTAGGATCTTTAAATCCAAGATTGGCCTGAAAGTTCCCTCTTTCTTGGGAACTACAAACAGATTTGAGTAAAACCCTTGTCCTTGTTCCGACCGCGGAACTGGATGGATCACTCCCATTAATAAAAGATCTTGTACGCAGCGTAAAAACGCTTCTTTCTTTGTTTGGTTTGTTGACAACCTTGACAGATGAAATCTCCCTCTTGGGGGAGAGGATTTGAAGTCCAGAAGGTATCCCTGAGATATGATCTCTAACGCCCAGGGATCCTGAACATCTCTTGCCCAAGCCTGGGCGAAGAGAGAAAGTCTGCCCCCCACTAGATCCGGTCCCGGATCGGGGGCCCTCGATTCATGCTGTCTTAGGGGCAGCAGCAGGCTTCCTGGCCTGCTTGCCCTTGTTCCAGGACTGGTTAGGTTTCCAGCCTTGTCTGTAGCGAGCAACAGCTCCTTCCTGTTTTGGTGCAGAGGAAGTTGATGCTGCTCCTGCTTTGAAATTACGAAAGGAATGAAAATTAGACTAGCTAGCCTTAGCTTTGGCTTTGTCCTGAGGCAGGGCATGGCCTTTACCTCCTGTAATGTCAGCGATAATCTCTTTCAATCCGGGCCCGAATAAGGTCTGCCCTTTGAAAGGTATATTAAGCAATTTAGATTTAGAAGTAACATCAGCTGACCAGGATTTTAGCCACAGTGCTCTGCGTGCCTGAATGGCGAATCCGGAATTCTTAGCCGTAAGTTTAGTTAAATGTACTACGGCATCTGAAATAAATGAGTTAGCTAACTTAAGGGCTTTAAGTTTGTGTGTAATCTCATCTAGTGTAGATGATTCAAGTGTCTCTTCCAGAGACTCAAACCAAAATGCTGCTGCAGCCGTGACAGGCGCAATACATGCAAGAGGTTGCAATATAAAACCTTGTTGAACAAACATTTTCTTAAGGTAACCCTCTAACTTTTTATCCATTGGATCTGAAAAAGCACAGCTATCCTCCACCGGGATAGTGGTACGCTTAGCTAAAGTAGAAACTGCTCCCTCCACCTTAGGGACCGTTTGCCATAAGTCCCGTGTGGTGGCGTCTATTGGAAACATTTTTCTAAATATCGGAGGGGGTGAGAACGGCACACCGGGCCTATCCCACTCCTTAGTAACAATTTCAGTAAGTCTCTTAGGTATAGGAAAAACATCAGTACTCGCCGGTACCGCAAAATATCTATCCAACCTACACATTTTCTCTGGTATTGCAACTGTGTTACAATCATTCAGAGCCGCTAATACCTCCCCTAGTAATACACGGAGGTTTTCCAGCTTAAATTTAAAATTTGAAATATCTGAATCCAGTCTGTTTGGATCAGAACCGTCACCCACAGAATGAAGTTCTCCGTCCTCATGTTCTGCCACCTGTGACGCAGTGTCTGACATGGCCCTAATATTATCAGCGCACTCTGTTCTCACCCCAGAGTGATCACGCTTACCTCTCAGTTCTGGTAATTTAGCCAAAACTTCAGTCATAACAGTAGCCATATCCTGTAATATGATTTGTAATGGCCGCCCAGATGTACTCTGCGCTACAATATCACGCACCTCCCGAGCGGGAGATGCAGGTACTGACACGTGAGGCGAGTTAGTCGGCATAACTCTCCCCTCGTTAGGTGAAATATGTTCAGTTTGTACAGATTGACTTTTATTTAAAGTAACATCAATACAATAAGTACATAAATTTCTTTTGGGCTCCACTTTGGCATTAGCACATATAGCACATGTATCTTCCTCTGAATCAGACATGTTTAACACACTAGCAATTAACTAGCAACTTGGAAATGCTTTTCAAGTAATTTACAATAACATGAAAACGAACTGTGCCTATAAGAAGCACAGAAAAAATTATGACAGTTGAAATAAATAAATTATAGCATCAAATCTTTGTAAGAAATATACAATTTTAGCAAAGGATTGTTCCCATTAGCAAAGGATAACTAACCCTGACAGCAGAAAAAATACACAAATAAACGTTTTTTATCACAGTCAACTACAATCTTCACAGCTCTGCTGTGAATGATTACCTCCCTCAAAACAAGCTTTGAAGATCCCTGAGTTCTGTAGAGTTGAACCGGATCATGCAGGAAGAAAATGAACCTCTGACTGAGTTTTTTGATGCGTAGTAAAAGCGCCAAAAATGGCCCCTCCCCCTCACACATAACAGTGAGAGAGATCAGTAAACTGTTTAAATTTAAACAAAACTATTGCCAAGTGGAAAAAAATAGTGCCCAAAATATATTTTCACCCAGTACCTCAGAGGAATAAACGATTTTACATGCCAGCAAAAAACGTTTAACATCAATAAATTGTTATTTAAAAACCTATTGCAAGTCCCTGCAAATTAGGTTAAGTCTATGCATACAGTATAAATCCAGTGAAGTACCATTCCCCAGAATACTGAAGTGTAAAATATACATACATGACAGCCTGATACCAGATACATCTACTGCATTTAAGGCTGAGTTTACATTATAACGGTATGGCAGGATTTTCTCATCAATTCCATGTCAGAAAATAATAAACTGCCACATACCTCTTTGCAGATTAATCTGCCCGCTGTCCCCTGATCTGAAGTTTACCTCTCCTCAGATGGCCGAGAAACAGCAATATGATCTTAACTACTCCGGCTAAAATCATAGAAAAAACTCAGGTAGATTCTTCTTCAAATTCTACCAGAGAATGAATAACACACTCCGGTGCTATTATAAAATAACAAACTTTTGATTGAAGGTAATAAACTAATTAAAATCACCACAGTCCTCTCACACATCCTATCTATTCGTTGGGTGCAAGAGAATGACTGGAGGTGACGTAGAGGGGAGGAGCTATATAGCAGCTCTGCTGGGTGAATCCTCTTGCACTTCCTGTAGGGGAGGAGATAATATCCCAGAAGTAATGATGACCCGTGGACTGACCACACTTAACAGGAGAAATAATAAATTTGGTTAAGATATTGAAATTAGGTAGGAAAGTCATAAACGACAAAAACTTAGAAATTGTACCAATAAAATTGTACCAATCTATTTAAATTTCAGTTTGCATTCTTTTACTTTATAAAAAGACATTAAGAATCATTACAAAATGCAACATTATGCTACAAATGCTTGCACCAAGGTTAATCAAGATACATAAAACACAGCCTAGAAATGCTGGCATCAATAGGTATGGGGAAGAAACCAAACCAGTCCATTCCTTAACTAATATAGTAACAATTTGATTCACTTACAATTTTATCTGAAGCATTTGTAGCTATTGCCCTTGCACCTCTTTCCAAGTACGCTTGTAGAAGTCTCACCAAAGGTGGAATGTTACCAGTTCTTTCCCACAAAACTGGTTGAAGGAGATGGGGAAAGAGTGCCATGTAGGATGCTGGGATATCGTTTCTATGAATTTCCAAGAGCAAGGACATTACTTGAAACACATAGGGTATGAACTCTAAAGGGGGGGAAATTAAAAAAAAATTTTTTTAAAATAATGTACACAAAAATATAAATTATGCTTACCTGATAATTTCATTTCCATTGTGGGGAAGAGAGTCCACGGCTTCATTCATTACTTGTGGGAATTAAAGAACCTGGCCAGCAGGAGGAGAAGACACCCCAGCCAAAGGTTTAAATACCTCCCCCACTCCCCTCATCCCCCAGTCATTCTGCCGAGGGAACAGTAGAAAAAATAGGATATAAATGGTGCCAGAAGAAGAATTAAATATAGGTCTGCCCATTGAAGATACGGACAGGAGCCGTGGACTCTCCTCCCCACGATGGAAATGAAATCATCAGGTAAGCATAATTTATATTTTTTTTATCTAAAGGGGCTGAGAGTCCACGGCTTCATTCATTACTTGTGGGAAACAAGACCCAAGCTCTAGAGGACACAATGAAAAATGGGGGGCAAAAAGGTGGACCCTAATCTGAGGGCACCACAGCCTGCAAAACCTAAACGTCAAATTTGTAAAAAAAAACTTTGTAAAAGTATGCAAGGAGGACCAGGTAGCCGCATTACAAATCTGCTCCATAGAGGCCTCATTCTTGAAGGCCCAAGAAGAAGCCACAGCTCTAGTGGAATGAGCCATGATCCTTTGAGGAGGCTTATGTCCCGCTGTATCATAGGCTAAGTGAATCATGCTCCTCAACGAAAACGACAAAGAAGTTGAAGAGGCATTCTGACCCTTGCACTTTCCTGAATAAACCACAAACAGAGATGTAGACTGTCTAAAATCCTTAGTAGCCTGAAGGTAAAACTTCAGGTCACAAACTACATCCAAATTATGAAGTAACCTCTCCTTTGGAGAAGAAGGGTTAGGACACAAAGGAGGAACAACTATCTCCCGATTGATGTTACGATCAGACAACCTTGGGAAGAAATAAGCCGGTGCGAAGAACTGCCTTATAAGCGTGAAAAACTAAATAGGGAGGTTCCCATTGCAAGGCCGCCAGCTCAGAAACTCTGCGTGCCGATGTAATAGCCAACAGGAAGAGGACCTTCCAGGAAAGAGTCTTAATGTCAATAGAGTGCATAGGTTCAAACGGAACACTCTGCAACACCTTAAAGTGACATGAAACCCACATTTTTTCTTTCATGATTTAGAAAGAATGCAATTTTAAACATCTTTCTAATTTATTTCTATTATCGAATTTGTTTTATTCTCTTGATATTCTTTGCTGAAAAGCATATCTAGACATGCTCAGTAGCTGCTGATTGGTTGCTGCACATAGAAGCCTCATGTGATTGGCTCACCCATGTGCATTGCTTTTTCTTCTAATAAGGATATATAAAAATGAAGCAAAATAAATAATAGAAGTAAATTGTAATGTTTAAATTTGTATGTTCTATCTGAATCATGAAAGAAAGATTTTGGGTTTAGTGGCCCTTTAAGAACTAAGTTTAACCTCCAGGGAGGAGTGGACTGTGTGAAAAAAAGGCCGAATTCTAGACAGAGCCCGAACAAAAGACTGAACATCATGAAGCTCAGCGAGCCTCTTGTGCAACAGCCCCTTCTCCAGACTATCCTGGAGAAAGGATAGAATCCTGGATACCTTAACCTTGTGCCAAGGATATCTATGTGACTCACACCAGGACAAATAAGTCCTCCACACCTTATGATAGATGTGACGAGTGACCGGCTTCCTGGCCTGAACTAGAGAGTCAATCACTCTATCAGAAAACCCTCGTTTGGCCAAGACTAAGCGTTCAATCTCCACGTAGTTAGCCTCAGAGAATCTTGATGTTGAAAGGGACCCTGTACCAGCAGATCCCTGCAACAGGGTAACCTCCAATGTGGAGAGGATGACATCCCCACCAGATCCGCAAACCACGTCCTCCACACCCACGCCGGAGCAATCAGAATGACCGAAACTCGCTCCTGCTTGATGCGGGCCACTACACGAGGAAGAAGCGGTAACGGAGGAAAAATGTAAGCTAGGATGAATCCCCAAGGAACCGCTAAGGCATCTATCAGCTCTGCCTGGGGATCCCTTGACCTCGACCCATATCTGGGTAGCTTGCAATCAAGTCTGGATGCCATTAGATCTACCTCCGGCGTTCCCCATCTGAGACAAATCTCTGCAAACACCTCAGGGTGAAGAGACCATTCCCCCAGATGAAAGGACTGTCTGCTGAGAAAGTCCACTCCCCAGTTGTACACACCCGGAATGTGGACTCCGCCCAGTCCAAAATCCGACACCCCTCCATCATTGCTAGGGAGCTTCTCATGCCCTCCTGATGGTTGATGTAAGTCACCGAGGTAATGCTGTAGGTGTGGAATCTGATGAAGCTGAATGACCCCAAAGGAGGCCACGCCTTCAAAGCACTGCAAATTGCCCGAAGTTCCAGAATATTGATCGGGAGGAGAGACTCCTCCCAGGTCCATTTTCCTTGTGCCATCCTGGCGCACCTAACAGCTCCCCATCCTGCCAGACTCGCGTCCGTGGTCACAATCTCCCAGGAAGGATGTCACCAAGGACAGAGAGGGAATTCCAAGTCCTCCAGGGATATCTGCTGTGATAGATCTGAATGATCGCCGTTCCACTGTCTCAACATGCACAACTGAACAGGTCTGAGATTGAACCTGGCGAATAGAATGACATCTATGCTGGAAACCATGAGCCTGATCACCTCCATACAATGGGCCACCAAGGGACTTGAGGACGACTGAAGAGCCTGAAAGGAGGATGCAATCTTCCTGCGTCGCTGACCTGTGAGAAATATCTTCATGGATATAGAGTATTATTGTGCCCATGAACTCCACCCTGTTGCTGGGAACCAGGGAACTCTTTCCTGAGTTTATCTTTCAACCGTGAGATTGGAGCAGAAGAAGAAGAGCCCTCGAGTGATCCTCTCCAAGACTGAACGGTGGCGCCTGGACTAGGATGTCGTCCAGATAGGGCGCCACAGCAATGCATCTGGCCACTGCAAGTAGCGCCCCCAGAAACTTTGTGAAGACCCTCAGGGCCATCGCCAGACCAAAGTGAGGGGCCATAAACTGGAAATGTTGGTCCAGGAAGGCAAATCTCAGGAACCTGAATTGGTCCCTGTGGATTGGCACATGAAGGTAGGCATTCGTCAAGTCTTTTGTCGTCATGAACTGACCCTCTTGAACTAGGGGCAGAATAGATCTGATCTTTTCCATTTTGAACGATTAAACAGCCAGAAATTTGTTTAAACATTTTAGGTCCAGAATCAGGCGGAAAGTGCCCTCCTTTAGGATCAAAAAAAGGTTTAAATAGTACCCTAGACCCCTTTCTGCTGGGGGTACTGGTACAATTACTCTGAGAGAAGATAGATCCCTCACGCATTCTAGAAAGGCGTCTCTTTTCTGGTCTGGAAGACAGGTTTGACAAGAGAAATCTGCCCCTGGGCGGATGAGATCTGAACCCCATCCTGTATCCTTGAGTGATAACCTCCAGAACCCAAGGGTCCTGAACATCCTGCAACCAGGCGTCTGAGAAGAGAGATAATCTGCCTCCTACTTGGTCTGGAGACCGGTCGGGGGCTGCCCCTTCATGTCGATTTTGTCTCAGCGGGCTTCTTGTTCTGCTTGGACTTATTTCAAAACTGAGCTGGTTTCCAAGCGCCCTTGAACTGATACGCTTTCGCGGCAGGCTGCTGGTGTAAGGCCTTGTCCGCACCCTTAGCCTTCTTATCTTGCGGTAGGAAAGCACCCTTGCCTCCTGTAACCGTTGATATGATTAAATCCAATCATGGACCAAACAAAAACTTTCCTAGTAAAGGTAGGGACAACAGTCATGGGCACAGACCATGATTTTAGCCACAGAGCCCTGCGAGCTAAAACGGAAAAACCTTATATCTTTGCATTCAGGCGAATAATTTGCATATTGGTGTCGCATATGAAATTGGCAACCTTCAACGCCTTAATCTTATCCTGTATCTCGTCGATGGAGGTCTCCCCTTTCGACCATATCACACAGGGATTCACACCAATATGTTGCAGCTCCTGCAACTGCGGCTATAGCCGCTGCCGGTGTAAAAACAAACCCTGTGAGCTGACATCTTTAACATGTTTTCCAACTTTTTAAACAACGAACTATCGTCGAGCGGAATAGTCCGCTTTGCGAGCGTAGAGATGGCACTATCCACTTTAGGGACAGTCCCCCACATAGCTCGAGCTGAGAGTCCAGAACAGGGAACAGTTTCTTAAAGGAAGAAGTGGAAAAGGAAGAACCTAATCGCTCCCATTCATTCTTACTAATAGCCATCTTAACGGGAACCGGAAGGTCTGAGGGACTACCCAGTCCTCGTATACTTTATCAAGCTTACAAATCGAAGGTACCTCCAGAAGCTTCGGTTTCGGAACCTCCAGAGTAACAAGCACTTGCCTCAGCAAAAAGCTTAAATTCTCTATCCTAAATCTAAAGTCAGGCTCCTTCGCAGCCAGAGGCCTAGATGACACGGATTCCGACCCTGAAGGGGCCTCCTCAGAAGAGTCAGATTGGGCCTCATCAGCAGATAACGCTTCTGATATTTCCATAGGCATAGAGAACCCATGGGCCAGACCGCCAAAAAGTGCCCTACGCTTGCGCTTAGCAGAACGTGGTAAGGCATGGATCACCTTCAATACCGCCGTTTGCAGTTGATCAGCAAAATCTGATGGCCAACGAAGCTCTCCCATAGGAGTAATGGTTGGACCCTGGGGCGCTGCATGTGCAATGGGAGATGAATGCAGGGAACGCACCTCATGGGACGGAGAACCCTCAGAGGTGGACAGGTCAGTAGTACTACACATCCTCTTATTTTTAGATGTCGCAACTTTATCAAGGCATGTGGAACATAGTTGAGCAGGCTGATCTACCAGACCTTCCTCACAATAAACACAGGTATGAGACTTTGTTAAAGAGGGATTACCCTCTAATGTGTCAGAGTCCTCCATAACTTGTGCACTTATCGACTAGAAAATAGAAAGGGCACCTTTATAACTTCCAATGGCCGGGGCACTCACCACCTCCTATGACCCGGACTACAGAAAACGTCTTGTCTCCTGCGCCGCCAAGTCAAGCAGAGGAAGTTGCCTAAGCCACACCCAGTCACATGGAATGCCTCGTAGGACCGCCCCTGCACTAGGAGAAAAACTTGCCAAAACGGCCGTGCAAATACTCCCAGAAGAGAACCTGTAAGTTCCACCAATTGCCAAAGCCTCCTCTCGCACATAACGCAGCAATGACACAAACAATATTATGTATACCCCCCCCCCCCCAGGAATATTAACCCTTGATTCTATAAAGATAAAGGTGTCACACTGTGACCCTGTCTTCTCTGTTATGATATAATAAAATGAAAAGATCTTACCAGAATCTACACTGTGCAACAGGAACACGGCCCTTCAAGTGTGACAGGTTAGTAGCATCGCTCCTGACATGGACTTGAGTGCAGAAAGCAGGCAGCGAAACTGGTCAACGCTGATCACTTATGGAGTTGTTAATACGAGTCGGAATGGTTTTGCAGAAAGACGCTCCCTGCATCTCCGGACTCTTTAACCCATGCTCTCACTGAGAGGCTGACATGACTACTTAAAACTCCAGTCCCATTCCGAAGAGTACTACCCTCCATAAGAGACTACTCCGAATCTTCTGACACTTCTCTGCCATCCTCCTGTGACGAAAGGCAAAGAATGACTGGGGGATGAGGGGAGTGGGGGAGGTATTTAAGCCTTTGGCTGGGGTGTCTTTGCCTCATCCTGGTGGCTAGGTTCTTAATTCCCACAAGTAATGAATGTAGCCGTGGACTCTCCTCCCCTTTAGATGGAAATAATCACTAGCAAAACAAACAAGAAAAATATAGGACTCAAATATAATATAATGCAAGTAAATGGGAATAAAGTTAAAAAAAAAATACATAATTGTAAAACCATATGGGTTTGTCAGTTAATTTAATGAACAGTACCTTGAACATCATTTTGAAGTATCTCTGTAAACACAATGAACAGTGCCTCTTCAAAGCTTCCTACAGCTGCAGGATTCGCCTTACAGGTAATGCGTATTGACAAACAGATAGACTCAAACAAGTAGTGATTGAAATGAGGTTTGCTTGGGTTCTTAAAAAAAAAAAAAAAGATTAAAAACTTTAAAAGGTCTTGATACAAGCTAGATTCTAAACAGAGAAAATGGCCAATCCATTTAGCGGTTTAGCTAATAAAATAAATTCAGCTTGAATATATACAGTAAATAAACTGCAATAGAAATAGGTTTTGCCTTAGTTACAGGAAAGGAAACATTAAAATATTACCTTGCTCACTGAAAGCAGTTTTTGAGTCAGCTGGCTGATGACAGAAGGAATATATGGAATTATGGCTTCTTGGAGTAAAGAAAAACTTCTCATAATAGCTATATCAAAAAGAAAAAAAAATCATTACAAAATGCAACATGATATAGGAGATTTCATAACACACATAGCGTGTGACAGAGGTTGCTACATTGGAGAAACTGGCCTAAAGCTGCATCTCAGAATGAATCTACACAGACAATCTATCAAAAACCACAAAGAAAAATGAATATTGTACCCCTGTTGGTCATCACTTCACTCAGACTTGTCACTCCATCCTAACCCTCAGGATTAAAGTTCTTAAATGGAATTTTAAAGACTCTCATGAACGAAAGACTTTTGAGATGAAAATGATCACAAATTTCAACACCAGAAATGAAGGACTTAATGTAGACTCTGGCTTTCTCACACTACCAAAACTTTCTATAATCTCATCTTATTGTCTTATATTGGTTTCTTTTTCTCTACATTCTCATTTCACCTTTATTATATCCATTTATTTTTAATTCATTATTGTAGCTCTACTCGTTGCATGCCATGACCCCCTTTTTTCGTTTTGTTTTTCCTCTCATCTTGCTTATTTACTTTCTTTTTACTCTTTCTGGATATTCTCAGCTATATTCGCCTTCAGACACATCCTCTGCTATTTATGACACACCTCACACCCCCTCCCTCCCTTCCATTTGTTGAATGTAGTGTGTTTCTATATCAGATTGATCAGTATTGCTTCAGACCTGAGGAAGGGAGGGAAAACTCTTGAAAGCTCATCTTTGAAATATTATGTTAGCCCAATAAAAAAAGGTATCACTGCATACTGCAATACTCAAATAATATTATATGAGAATCTTATCTACTGGACTTATACAGCTAATCCAAATTATTTATATATATATATATATATATATATATATATATATATATATATATATATATATATATATATATATATATATATATAATTAACATTCGATAACCGCTTGAAAAGTTAAGTTCCTTTATTCCAAATCTTTAAAAATCGGCACGTATGTATGTATGTATGTATGTATGTATGTATGTATGTATATATATATATATATATATTAAAAAGCTGCAGGCTCATCCGTCAGTCTGACACGTTTCGGCTGTTAGCCTTAATCAGACTCAATTTGACTTATCACCTGTGGAGCTTAAGTATGCTCCCTCACAATCTTCTTAATGCTGGAGATTTAAGGTGGTAGCAGACTGTTATAAAAACCAGTACATCATTCACCTAATCTAAAATGTATATATATGCAACTATAGTCTCATCACAAATAGATATATTTCAGTGTTAATATATCTCTATATCTTCTATATCTCTTATATCTCTTATATCTTATATATTTATAACCATACAGTGAAGAGCAAATTTGCCTAAACATTTAATGCATATATTATGTCCCAAGAGTTCATGTAGATTTATATAGGAAACCATTGTCTCTAATACGTGTAACCCATTCTTAAAAGTTAATATTATTTAAGTATATAGTTGAATTCATTGTAATGCTTATTATTTAATTACAATAGGATCAATTTAATAGAGACAAGCTCATCCACGTCTTATCCTTTTATGTATTAAACTAGTGGATGTACACTATAATCTACATACTTAATGTATATACTTGTGACTATAATGTATGTACCAGTTTGAAAAGTGGAGTGGTGGTGTGGGGGGGCACACACATGCCCTGGGTGGAAAGAAAGAAGGAAAGAAAGAAGTGGATTCCCCATAGACTCAAATTGTACCTCTAAGGGGTTTTAAATGTATGCTCACTATTTATAGTTATTCCCAAAAATTTATAATGTCCCCCTCTATATTCAGGCCATTAGGTCTGCATGTTCTTAACGTGAAAATCCAATATGCTTCCTTCCTAAATAGATCTTGTTTACTATTGCCACCCCTGGGTTTTCTATTCACTAGATCAATAATCATCCAGCTAAATGTTCTTACATCACCCCGATGTTCAAATATGAAATGTTTAGAAACGCCTGTTGTAGGCCTGTTTTTATCAATATCATAAAGGTGTTCTTTGATCCTGACTCTAGTCTCACGGGAGGTGCACCCTATATACTGTTTCTCACAGACTGTACATGTAACCATATATATCGCATAATCCGATCTGCAGTTAGTACAGGAGCTACAATTATATACCTTATGAGTGTTAGTGGATTGGAAAACCTTAAGTATGATCACATGCTATACAGCTTTGGGTTCCACACCTGTAGTGTCCCTTACAAGGAAGCCAACTACTACCGTTACAAGGTTTTCTCAAAACACTAGGGGACACCATGTTACCTATATTAACATTTCTCTGATACAAATTGACAACCCTTCTTAATCACTCTCTTAAGATGATTGTCAGCTCTCAGGATTGGGAGATTCTTCCTAATATTACAAATACTATTATATTGGTTTGTATATGTAGTCACAAATGTGATGGCACTTTCCTGATTTTGTTGATTCTTATTATTCTTCCTTCCTTTCCTGTTTTTATGTAATAGTTTAGGTTTAAGCAGATCTTCCCTAGGTAAGCTATTTACATACTTATAGGCTCTCATAATACTCTCCTCAGGATATCCCCGTGTCCCCAGTTTGTTAATTAGGGCTCTACTCTCTAGTGCTCAGCAGTATTTGTTTGTTTATTTATTTGTTTGTTATTTTCTGTACGTTTTCTGTACATATATGTATTTGATCCACCACTGCATTTGTGTGATATATTAAACCATTTTTTCATCTATACATGGTGGCTTCAGTTGCCAATTTAGTTACCCACAGCCATACGTTTCTAGAGAGATTGTTTGTAGGACTACTACATCCTGAGAGGGGCGTCTTCTAGAGCTATCTCCTGGGCTGGTGTGCCTTTATCCTCCCCCCCTATAACAATTTATTTGTGGGATAAAGTATTTACCAACGGGCTGACAAGACAGACACAAAGGAGATTCGATTTGGTATACACTGAAGCAGTATACAGCAGTGAGACAAATCGAAAGATGGCTCACAGGGCTTGAAACAGCCTCCACGCCAATACCTTACCTCATACAGATTGAGGTCTAAACAAGTGAGTGTGAATTTGGCGTGATTGATGTTTTTTGGTATTGTGACATACTACACCCAGATCTGGTTTCTCTGTGCGCCCTTCCCCTCTTCTGTTCACCTTAGATTCTGCTGAGACCTTCCTTGGGCTGCCTCTGTATACCATTGGAAAAAGGCTGCAAGAGACTGATCTTTACCTCAACTACAGAAAAAGTGACTATATCTAATATATATAGGAGGACTGTGTATGTGTGGGCGCGAGAGAGCAGGCGCGAGACAGCCCCTCCTCTCCCTCACACAGTCCCCTTCTCACCCTCCTCTCCCTCACACAGTCCCCTTCTCACCCTCCTCTCCCTCACACAGTCCCCTTCTCACCCTCCTCTCCCTCACACAGTCCCCTTCTAGCCCTCCTCTCCCTCACACAGTCCCCTTCTCGTCCTCCTCTCCCTCACACAGTCCCCTTCTCGCCCTCCTCTCCCTCACACAGTCCCCTTCTCACCCTCCTCTCCCTCACACAGTCCCCTTCTCACCCTCCTCTCCCTCACACAGTCCCCTTCTCACCCTCCTCTCCCTCACACAGTCCCCTTCTCACCCTCCTCTCCCTCACACAGTCCCCTTCTCGGGCGCGAGCGAGAGCGCGAGCGAGAGAGTGAGCGAGTGTGAAAGTGTGTGAGAGAGAGAGAGAGTGTGGTTGTGTGAGAGAGTGAGTGATTGAGTGAGAGTGTGAGAGAGAGAGAGAGAGAGAGAGAGAGAGAGAGAGAGAGTGTGTGAGTGAGTGAGAGAGAAAAAGAGAGAGTGTGAGTGAGAATTATCTTTAATACACAAGTTGAAAAGTAATACAATACCCCAGGGGTATCTACTCCCAAAATCTGCCTTCAAACAATGTGAGCTATGTATACGTGTAAGTTGTGTCCTCTTGGTTTTAACAGGGCACTCCGTGAACATCTGAAGTCCTGCAGCAAAGCTAAATGTCCCGGTCCTGCGCCTGTCTTTCAGTATGGATTCAGGCACTCTTATTTAGTAGCAAAGCCGCAAGATTGATACACACGCTAGTATAGTAGCGTGAGGTGGGAGTGGCCTTACACATTTTACAGGCAAATCCGCTTTGTCAGAGCCTCTGACATTTAGCTTGGTGATTGAATCATCAGCTTATTATGCAGGGGGCTTCTTTTGATCATCCTACTTGGTCTGCGATCACTACAGATGCAAGGTATTCATGCTGGTGGGCCATCTGAGGGTCTCAGAGCATAAGGGGTTTGGCCTCCTAGGGAGGTGAGGCTATGTCTAGAACTCTGTGCAATTTTCAGAGTCCTTGAGAGTTGGACTCTAATGCTGCCCATATTCCCAGAGTGGACAACTGGAAAGCAGATTTTCTTAGTCAATCGTTGATACAGGGGAGTGGTCTCTTCATTTGGATGTGTTCAATCAGATAGTAGATCTGTGGGATTTCCCAGAGATACATTCTGATGGGCTCTCTGTTGCATTTTAAACTTCCAAGGTACTGTGCAAGGTCCAGGATACTCTAGCAGTGTTTGTGGATGTTATGGTAGTTCCTAGGTCTTTATGATTTGCTTGTGTTTTTCCTCCACTGCTGGTTCTTCCCAGCGTGATAGCCAAAATCAGACAAGAGGGGGCGTCATTGATTGCTCCTACTTGGTCTTGCAGGCGATGGTATGCAGATCTGGTACAGATGTCCAGTTATCCTCCTTGGCCTCTTCCTCTGCTTTCAGACCTTCTGTCTCAAGGTCTGTTTTTTCATGAGGATCTTAAACTCTAAGCTCGATGGCATGGGGGATTGAACGGATATATCTTAAAACAGAGAGGATTCTCCGATTCTGTTATTGAATAAGAAAAGCCATAAAAAGGAGCAGGGAAAAAAAAAAAGGATGTGCTCAAAAAAGAAATTAAGCCTAAAAAACATAAGGGTGGGGGTCTCATTGACTCTCAAAACCATGAAAGAAATTAATTTATCAGGCAAGCTTAAAATTATGTTTTCTTTCATACAGGAGGTGAGACCACGATCCATTACTCCTGGGAACGAATACCCAAACCATGGAGTCCACGAGTAATAACTTGAAGGCAATTTTCGATCTTTTTAAACAACTATTTTTTGTTGAATGTCCCTTTAAATCCCTACTTTACTACCCATTCGCCAGCTTTGCACAACTAACATGGTTATATTGACATACTTTTTAAGGACTTTATAGCTTTAACGGTTTATAGACAGCCCCATGATGACACACCTCTGTTTGCTTTTAACAACAGGGGAGGGCTAGTTCATGCAAGTCATATAGAAAACATTGTGCTGACGCACATGGGTTCTAACAACAAAGCACTAATTGGCTTAAATGCAAGTCAATAGATTATTAATTTAAAGTCATGTGATCAGGGGGCCGTCAGAAGATGCTTAGAAACAAGATAATCAAAGAGGTAAAAATTGTATTAATATAACCATGTTTTCTGTGCAAAACTTGGGAATGAGTAATAAAAGGGATTATCTATCTTTTTATAATATTTTTTTTAGTTAACTGTCCCTTTAAAAACATCTTACACTAAGCAATTAAAACCACATCCCCAATACAATTTTGTAATCAGACAGACAGCTGCCTGTAGAACCTTCCTAAAAAAAAGGCTGCCTCAGAAGAATTTTGAAAAAGTATGCATAGAAGACCAAGTAGCTGCCTTTCAAATCTGGTCAATGGAAGCCTCATTATTAAAAGCCTAGGAAGTGGCAACTGACCTAGTAGAGTCAGTAGTAGGGCTGCACAATTAATCGCGATTAAACTCTGCGGTTTTAAAACCGAGAGAGTGCGCAATTTTAAAAAAAAATAATAAAAAAAAATCTTCAGATCGTCATGAAAACTGAGGCGGAGAGGGAGGATGAGAGGCGGGCCAGTGTGCGGCTGTGGGCGGACCTGAGAATGCCTGCGAAACGGCCATTTTGGAAGAGATTGAAGAACGTGTGGGAGTCATCTGTGAGTGTTGTGGTGGTGGTCAAGCAGTGGTGTGGCGGTGGGACAGCTCAAAGTTGTGAGCAATAAAGTGAATATTGTAAAAAAAAAACTTTAAAGTGCCTTACTGGATTTTTTTATTTTTATTTTTAAACTTCTGTGACGCTTAACATTAAGTTTGATTACATATTACAATAATACAATATATTTTATTTATAAATTTTCATTAAGGATTGCTTGTAGGATGCATTGTGAAGTGTAAAATATAATATATTCAACATAATGTTATCAAAATATATATAAATAATATCTACTTCGTAGTGCTCGCTCTCTATCATCTATCTAGTAGATAGATTATAGAGGATGAATGATATATAGTTACTTACTAGATAAATATATTACATTTATCATCTATCATATAATTTAGTTGAGTCAAGTGTAGATTCCCAGAAGATAGATCATCAATCATCTGTAGTAGTACACAGCGGTGCAGTGCACAAGTAGTTTATTTTTATATTTTTCCTCTAATTATAAGTGTTAATTTGTATGCTTCAAGAGTGTATTAGGCATTGAGAAACCTGTACAGTAAGATTCTGTAGTGTTAAATAAACATTTAATTGAAAAATTAAGGCGTTATAGTAATTTTTAATAAAATCGCAATCGCCTTTTTAAAAAAAAAAAAAAAAAAAAAACAGAATTTATGTTTACCTGATAAATTACTTTCTCCAACGGTGTGTCCGGTCCACGGCGTCATCCTTACTTGTGGGATATTCTCCTCCCCAACAGGAAATGGCAAAGAGCCCAGCAAAGCTGGTCACATGATCCCTCCTAGGCTCCGCCTACCCCAGTCATTCGACCGACGTTAAGGAGGAATATTTGCATAGGAGAAACCATATGGTACCGTGGTGACTGTAGTTAAAGAAAATAAATTATCAGACCTGATTAAAAAAACCAGGGCGGGCCGTGGACCGGACACACCGTTGGAGAAAGTAATTTATCAGGTAAACATAAATTCTGTTTTCTCCAACATAGGTGTGTCCGGTCCACGGCGTCATCCTTACTTGTGGGAACCAATACCAAAGCTTTAGGACACGGATGAAGGGAGGGAGCAAATCAGGTCACCTAAATGGAAGGCACCACGGCTTGCAAAACCTTTCTCCCAAAAATAGCCTCAGAAGAAGCAAAAGTATCAAACTTGTAAAATTTGGTAAAAGTGTGCAGTGAAGACCAAGTCGCTGCCCTACATATCTGATCAACAGAAGCCTCGTTCTTGAAGGCCCATGTGGAAGCCACAGCCCTAGTGGAATGAGCTGTGATTCTTTCGGGAGGCTGCCGTCCGGCAGTCTCGTAAGCCAATCTGATGATGCTTTTAATCCAAAAAGAGAGAGAGGTAGAAGTTGCTTTTTGACCTCTCCTTTTACCAGAATAAACAACAAACAAGGAAGATGTTTGTCTAAAATCCTTTGTAGCATCTAAATAGAATTTTAGAGCGCGAACAACATCCAAATTGTGCAACAAACGTTCCTTCTTTGAAACTGGTTTCGGACACAGAGAAGGTACGATAATCTCCTGGTTAATGTTTTTGTTAGAAACAACTTTTGGAAGAAAACCAGGTTTAGTACGTAAAACCACCTTATCTGCATGGAACACCAGATAAGGAGGAGAACACTGCAGAGCAGATAATTCTGAAACTCTTCTAGCAGAAGAGATTGCAACTAAAAACAAAACTTTCCAAGATAATAACTTAATATCAACGGAATGTAAGGGTTCAAACGGAACCCCCTGAAGAACTGAAAGAACTAAATTGAGACTCCAAGGAGGAGTCAAAGGTTTGTAAACAGGCTTAATTCTAACCAGAGCCTGAACAAAGGCTTGAACATCTGGCACAGCTGCCAGCTTTTTTTGAAGTAACACAGACAAGGCAGAAATCTGTCCCTTCAGGGAACTTGCAGATAATCCTTTTTCCAATCCTTCTTGAAGGAAGGATAGAATCTTAGGAATCTTAACCTTGTCCCAAGGGAATCCTTTAGATTCACACCAACAGATATATTTTTTCCAAATTTTGTGGTAAATCTTTCTAGTTACAGGCTTTCTGGCCTGAACAAGAGTATCGATAACAGAATCTGAGAACCCTCGCTTCGATAAGATCAAGCGTTCAATCTCCAAGCAGTCAGCTGGAGTGAAACCAGGTTCGGATGTTCGAACGGACCCTGAACAAGAAGGTCTCGTCTCAAAGGTAGCTTCCAAGGTGGAGCCGATGACATATTCACCAGATCTGCATACCAAGTCCTGCGTGGCCACGCAGGAGCTATCAAGATCACCGACGCCCTCTCCTGATTGATCCTGGCTACCAGCCTGGGGATGAGAGGGAACGGCGGGAACACATAAGCTAGTTTGAAGGTCCAAGGTGCTACTAGTGCATCCACTAGAGCCGCCTTGGGATCCCTGGATCTGGACCCGTAGCAAGGAACTTTGAAGTTCTGACGAGAGGCCATCAGATCCATGTCTGGAATGCCCCACAGCTGAGTGACTTGGGCAAAGATTTCCGGATGGAGTTCCCACTCCCCCGGATGCAATGTCTGACGACTCAGAAAATCCGCTTCCCAATTTTCCACTCCTGGGATGTGGATAGCGGACAGGTGGCAGGAGTGAGACTCCGCCCATAGAATGATTTTGGTCACTTCTTCCATCGCTAGGGAACTCCTTGTTCCCCCCTGATGGTTGATGTACGCAACAGTTGTCATGTTGTCTGATTGAAACCGTATGAACTTGGCCCTCGCTAGCTGAGGCCAAGCCTTGAGAGCATTGGATATCGCTCTCAGTTCCAGAATATTTATCGGTAGAAGAGATTCTTCCCGAGACCAAAGACCCTGAGCTTTCAGGGATCCCCAGACCGCGCCCCAGCCCATCAGACTGGCGTCGGTCGTGACAATGACCCACTCTGGTCTGCGGAATGTCATCCCTCGTGACAGGTTGTCCAGGGACAGCCACCAACGGAGTGAGTCTCTGGTCCTCTGATTTACTTGTATCTTCGGAGACAAGTCTGTATAATCCCCATTCCACTGACTGAGCATGCACAGTTGTAATGGTCTTAGATGAATGCGTTAAACACTAAAAAACTCTAAGCCATCTCCGTGGAGATGTTGCCTGTACAACGGCAAAGAGAATGACTGGGGTAGGCGGAGCCTAGGAGGGATCATGTGACCAGCTTTGCTGGGCTCTTTGCCATTTCCTGTTGGGGAGGAGAATATCCCACAAGTAAGGATGACGCCGTGGACCGGACACACCTATGTTGGAGAAAAAGCAGTGATTCCCCCCCATATTCGCCCAGCCCTAGTCAGTAGTAATCCGTTGCGGTGGAGGCTGGCCTGCCTCCAAGTAAGCCTTATTATTATTATACTTTATTTATGAAGCACCATATTCTTCAATGCTGTCCATGGGGTACAATTCATTTAAATAAAATGGATATAAAGCTTGTAAGAGACAAGACCAAATGTGACAAACACATACAGGAGGAATTGAGGGCCCTATTCCCATGTAAACATACAATCTAGAAGGGTAGGCGGTTGAGAAACAGGAGGTGAGGATTTCAAGTGTGAGAAAGATGTTAATACAGAGTTAGATGAGGGAAATATTAGGTAAGTGACATTAATTTATTACGGAGTTGGGAGGTAGGTTTCTCTGAACAAAAACAAAAAAGTATTCAGGGAGCAGTTAAAAGAAGAAAGATTAGAAGAAGAAAGCCTGACAGCACAAGGGAGAGTGTTCAAGAGGGTAGGTGCTGCACGACATAAGTCCTGCAGTCTAGCATGGGAAGGTGTGATAGTTGGAAGATGCAAGGAGCAGGTCATTGTTGGATCTTAGTGGGCAGGTTGAAGTATACTTGTTGAGTAGAGAGGATAGGTAGTGGGGAGCGGTGTTGGTGAGAACTTTGTATGGAAGGGTGAGAATTTTGAATTTAATTCTGCTTTGAATGGGGAGCCAATTAAGGGACTCGCAGAGAAGTGCAGCAGTTACAAAGCGACAAGAAAGGTGGATTAGCCTGGCAGAGGCATTTAGGATGGATTAAAAGGGGGGGAGAAGCGGGAAAGAGGAAGGCCAGTAAGTAGGCTATTGCAGTAGTCAAGTTGGGCAATTACAAGGGAGTGGATTATTTGCTTTGTGTTCGCTCAGAAAAGCACAAATCTTGGAAATATTGCATAGGTGGTTGTGGCAGGATGAAGAAAGCAATTGGATGTGGTGGATGAAGGATAGATTTGAGTCAAGTGCAACTCCAAGGCAGCAGACTTGGGGAGATGGTGATGCCGTCAACAGGGATAGAAAAGTCAGAAGTCGGCGTAGAGCTAGAGGAGGGAGGAGGATTAGAAGGAGCTCAGTCTTGGACATGTTAATCTTTAAGTGGTGAGAGGTCATCCAGGAAGAAATGCCAGATTAGCAGTCACTGACATGAGAGGGAGAGAGAGCAGGGGTGGAGAGGTAGATCTGGGTGTCATCAGTATAGCAGTGATATTTGAAGCCATAACTGTTGATAAGTTTACCCAGTGAAGTATAAACTGAGAAGAGTAGAGGACCCAGAAAAGATCCTTGACGTTCTCCAACAGAGGCATTGGAGAGGAGTCTACGGTAAAAGACACAGAAAAAGACCTGTGAGAAAGATAAGAGTAAATCCAAGAAAGAGCAGTATCACAAAAGGCCAAAACAACACTATGGGTCTGTAGAAGGTCAACTGTGTCAAAGGCAGCGGAGAGGTCAAGTAATAGAGTAGTGGCAATTACTTTTAGCTATGCTAATTAAAAGTTTCAAACAAGAAGCCAAAGAAACAGCAAAATCCTTTTGTCTTTTTACTAGAACAAGAAAAGTGAATGAACAAACTAGAACTTTGTTAGGGCATTGGAATATTGATGCTACTAAGACCTTTTAGACAATGTCCAAAGTATGCAAACATCTCTCTGGAGCATTCTTGAAATTGGGACACAAAGAAGGGATCTCTCTACTAACGTTGTCTGAAGAAACAATTTTAGGCAAAAAGTCAAAAAGTAGTATGAAAAACTACTGCCTAATCCTGATGAAAAATAAATGGAGGATCACAAAAAAAGATCAGACAATTCTGAAACACTTCTAGCAAGAGATATAGCAAAGAGAAACACCTTCAAAAGAAAGCATTTTAATATCCACCTTATGCATAGGTTCAAAAGGAGGAGACTGTAAAACACTTAACAGCAAGTTAAGTTTTCATGGAGGAGAAATTAATTTGATTACATGTCTAACATGAACCAAAGCCTGAACAAAATCATGAATATCAGGAAGATTAGCAATCTTTCAATGAAACAAGACTGAGAGGGCAGAAATCTGCCCATTCAGAGAAATGGCAGAAAGGCCCTTATCAAGACCATCCTGCAAGAACTGCAGAATCCTAGGAATTCTGAAAGAATGCCAGGAAAGGTCATGATCTACACAGCAAAAAATAAAGGCCTTCCAGACCTTATGATAAAGCTTCCTAATTTCAGGCTTACAAGTCTGGCTTAAAGGAACAGTCTACACCAGAATATGTATTGATTTAAACGATAGATAATCCCCTTTATTACCCATCCCCTAGTTTTGCATAACCAACACAGTTCTATGAATACACTTTACCTCTGTGATTATCTTGTATTTAAGGCCCTGCCTTTTTATTTCAGTTCTTTTGACAGACATGCATTTTAGCGAATCAGTGCTGGCTCCTAGGAACTCCACGTGTGTGAGCAGTGTTATCTATATGAAACACATGAACTAACACCTTCTAGTGGTGAAAAACTGTCAAAATGCCCTGAGTTATGAGGCGGCTTTCAAGGGATTAGAAATTCGCATATGAACCTCCTAGATTTAGCTTTCAACCAAGAATACCAAGAGAACAAAGCAAAATTGGTGAAAATGACATGCCCTATCTGAAACACGTAAGTTTTTTGGAATAGACTGTCACTTTAAGGTTTCAATTACAGTCATAGAAACCCCTATGTCTAAGAATTAACCATTCAATTTCCATCCCATCAAGTTAAGAGACTTTAGATCCAGATGGAAAAAACGTACCTTGAGCAAGGTCTGGCCAGAGACATCTGAACTAGATCTGCATAACCAAGTCCCGCAAGGCCAACCTGGGTCAATCAGGATTACTGATGACTTTTCCAGATTTATCTTGGAGATTAATCTGGGTAGAAGTACCAGGAGGAAACAGATGAGCAAGCTGAAATGACCAAGAGCATCAACTAACTCTGCTTGAGGATCCCTGGACCTCAAAGTACCTGGGAAGTTGTTTGTTCGAAAAAGGAGGCCATCAGATTTATCTCTGAGGGACGCAAAAAATCCACAATCTGATTGAAAACATCCTGGTGAAGAGACCACTTCCCTGGATGTAGAGACTGACGACTGAGAAAGTCTGCTTCACAGTTCACCCCTGGAATGCGAATTGCTGAGACTAGACAGAAATTAGTTTTAGCCAATGAGAGAATTTGAGACACTTTCATTGCTAAGGAACTGTAAGTTCTCCTGTGATGGTTGACATAAGCTACTGATGTGACATTGTCTGTCTGGAAATGAGACTCTTCAACAGAGGCCCAGCTTAAAGAGCCCTGAAAAATGCACGGCGTTCAAGAACATTTATAGGTAACCTCGCCTCCCAAGGATCTCAAACTCCCTGTGTGCTCTCAGAGACCCGCAAACAGCTCCCCAACCTGAGAGACTCGCATCTGTAGTGATCACACTCCAGGTAGGATGAGAAAAATAAGCCCCTAAATAATAAATCGATGATCCAGCCTCCAAGTTAGAGACCGACATGTACTAAGATACAAAAACATCCATTTTAGACAGTAGAGTATAGTCTCTGCATCATTGATGCAGCATAAAAGCTGGAAAGGCCTTGTGAAAACTGAATCGCATCGGAAGCTGCAATCATGAAACCTAGAACATCCACAGAAAAAGCAATCGAGGGAAATGAGAGACTGAAGGTTCCGACAAGCTGACACCAAATTTAACCTTCTCTGCTCATTTAGAAAGACACATGAATACAATCTATTTAAAAACCGAAAAAAAAAAAAAAAAAGTTACTTTTTTTGAGGAACCAAAAAAAGCTTGAACCAAGATGTAATACAGGTATGGAAAAACTGTAATACACTGAGAACTAATCACACATAAAAAGGGTACCAAGAACCTTTATGAATAATCTTGGAGCTGTAGCCAAACAAAATGGTAGAGCAACAAACTGAAAATGCCTGTCCAGAAAGGCAAACCTCAGAACCTGGAAAAGTTCCCTGTGAATTGGAACATAAATGTAAGCATCTTTTAAATCTATTGTGGCCATAAACTGACCTTGCTGAACAAAAGGCAGAATAGTCTGAATAGGGAAAGAGGGAATCCTTACAAACGTGTTCAGATTGGAGACAGACTGGGAGACTTAACTTGCCCTCTACCAGAATCCCTGGATCAGTGCCCACACCTTCATGCAGTTTTGATAGTAGGGATAGATTTCTTGCCCTTTTTTGACTTGTTCCAGTAAGTATTAGGCCTCGAGGACAGTGCCAGATGCGTCTTGTTTCTGAGCAGAGGAGTCAACCTTTTTTTCCTTATTCTGACGAAAGGAACGAAAACTATTAGAAGCTTTAGATTTCCCTTTAGACTTATTGTCCTGAGGAAGAAAAGCCCATTTACCTCCAGTAACAAATAATATGGAACCTAATGAGAAAAAAACAAATTTATTTCCCTGAAAAGAGAGAATCTGGATTTTGACACAGCAGACTAGCAAGGACGGTCAAAGACATACTTTTGATATTTAAGGAATACTGAATACCAATTTTTTCTTTCATGATTCAGATACAGCATGCAATTTTAAGCAAATTTATAATTTACTCCTATAATTTGTTCTTCATACTCTTGGTATCTTTATTTAAAGCAGAAATGTAAGCTTACGAGCCGGCCCATCTTTGGTTCAGCAACTGGGTAGCACTTGCTGATTGGTAGCTAAATGTAGCCAAACTGTAAAATAAAGCAGGATAAATTAAACATATCCGACAGAAAACGCTCATCAGAGTTAACATGCGCATTAAAAACTGGCAGCTATAAAGAATTTAACTCTCCAAAACACAATATGCGCATAGCTGAGGACGTATGTGTGCTAAACATGCGTAAACTAGCGGAGGCGCAAAAAAAAAAAAAAACTATAGTAAAACAAATAGGATGTAAGCTAACCCGACAAGTGTAAAACCGACACAAACGCGTTCACCTGAAAGCTAGCGCAAGCCAAACTGTAAGGGAAATAATGTAAAGGATTCTGTGTCCCAGGGCCATATATATTAGCAAATATATATAACAATAAGGGCCCATAGCATAGCTAAAAAAATAATAATAAAAGATACTTACCAAATAGACACTTGTCCACCTGCAAACAAGCAGCAGAAAGCCAAACCAATACTGAAACATATCAGCAGTGGTTATGGAAAAAATAGTACATGGTAGATCCATAGGGTGAGGCAAAAAGACAAGTCCCTGCGACCAATAATGGAAGGTTTATGAAAAATTTCTAATGAGGGGACAAAAACAAAAAAAACATAAAACCATACCCCAAATACATCCCTCTGAGGCAAAGTAAAGACTGAGGTATGTGGGGTTTTTTGGAATCTTTGCCTCCTCCTAGTAGTAGAGAAGAGTAATTCCCAGGAGTAATGGATCGTGGACTCTCACCACCACCCAAAAGTCACTAAGTGTTCAAACTTCTTCCACATGGACTTTAATATTGTTACACAGTATATTCTCATAGATTTATTAAAAGAAAAACAGCAATAGATAAAATATAAAAAGTTTGACTAGCCATGCAGTATATTTATTCTGCAACTTGTCATTTTCAAGTGTCTCAAAGGAATGCACCCACATTGTTTGTGATACTGTCCCCACAATGGGATAAAATGTGCTAAACAGTAGTATTCAATTCTAGAATACAAAACAAAGACCCAAATCATTTGTCAAAAAGTAAGCCCTTACAGAATTTAGAAAGCTTTCTTCTTTTACCTTTATGTAATTTTTTAAAGTGAGGAGAAAACTTACATGTGCACAACCCATCAAACTGGAATACTATTAACACAATTTAAGACATCTTCTACAAGACCTTTAACAAAAGAGTTCACCGTCCATAAATATCATGAAAACGTGTTTATAGAGTTACCTTATGACCAATATCCAAGGATAGGGAAAGTGAGATACAAGGGCTAATAGGTGCAAATTGGAACTGCTGCCAATCACAATAAAATGGGAGTGGGTTTGTGGACTCTCACTACCAAGAAAGAAAATATTTTATAAGATAAAAATTAATTTTTTACTGTTTAGGCAGCAGCAACAATAGTAGGCAGTAGTTGAAACCTCACAGTAGCCAGTATTATATAGTGGGAAGTCAGCAAACCTCCAGGGGGAATTTAAAAATATAATAAACCATATATCACAATCATCACTATAAGTCTGAGAGAAAACAAAATGTATGCTTACCTGATAAATTTATATCCAGATATGAAGAGTCCACAACGTCATTCAATTACTAGTGGGAATATCGCTCCTGGCCAGCAGGAGGAGGCAAAGAGCACCAAAGCAGATCTGTTAAGTGTCACTCCCCTACCCATAATGCCCAGTCAGTCAACCGAAGGGAAATGGAAAAGGAATAACAAAGGTGTAGAGGTGCCTGAGGTTTAGTAAAAAATAACTGTCTTAATAAAGGGTGGGGTTGTGGACTCTCCATATCCGGAAAGACATTTATCAGGTAAGCATAAATTTTGTTTTCTTTCCTAAGATATGGAGAGACCACAACGTCATTCAAATTACTAGTGGAAACGAATACCCAAGTAAGAGGACACAGAATGAACAGGGAGGGAGAACAAGACAGGCAGACCTAAACAGAAGGCACCACCGCATGAGGATCCTTTCTCCCAAAAGAAGAGATGACCAAGAAGAGGAGACAGCCCTAGAGGTATGAGATGTAAATCTCTCAGGAGGCTGCTGTCCAGCAGTCTCATAAGCAAAATGAATTATACTTCTCAACCAGAGGGAAAGAGAAGTAGCCTTACAACCCTTACGCTTTCCTGAGAAACAAACAGGGCAGAAGACTGGCGAAAATCCTTAGTCGCAGCCTGTAGATAGAATTTTAGAGCACGCACAACATCCAAGTTGTGCAACAAACATTCTTTATGAGAAGGATTGGGACAGAGAGAAGGAACAACAATTTCCTGATTAATATTTCTATCCGAAACCACTTTAGGAAGAAACCCCAATTTAGTACGAAGAACCGCCCTATCCGCATGAAAGTTAAGGTAAGGCGAATCACACTGCAAAGCCGAGAGTTCTCCGAGCAGAAGAAAAAGCAATAAGAAACAAAACCTTCCAAGATAGCAACTTAATATCTATGGAATACAATAGCTCAAACGGAGCCTGCTGCAAAACTTTAAGAACAAGATTAAGGCTCCAAACATCATAGTATTTATTAAAGGGACACTGAACCCAAAAATTTTCAGTCATGATTCAGATAGAGCATGCAATTTTAAGCCACTTTCTAATTTATTCCTATTATCAATTTTTCTTCGTTCTCTTGCTATCTTTATTTTAAAAAGAAGACATCTAAGCTTTTTTTTTATTCAGAACTATGGACAGCACTTTGTTATTGGTGGATGAGTTTATCCACCAATCAGCAAGAACAACCCAGGTTGATCACCAAAAATGGGCCGGCATCTAAACTTTCTAGCATTTCAAATAAAGATTCCAAGAGAATGAAGAAAATTTGATAATAGGAGTAAATTAGAAAGTTGCTTAAAATGTCATGCTCTATCTGAATCACGAAAGAAAAAATTTGGGTACAGTGTCCCTTTAAGTTTACTAGACTTCTTAGGGTTGACAACAACAGAAGTATCTGAGTCGTCCAAAGTAGCCAATACCTCCTTTAACAGTAGTGTTCAAGCTTAAATCTGAAGTTTACTTCTTCATTATCAGATGAAGGAATAATTCAGTCCAAATCTGAGATTTCAACCTCAGAGGCTACTGACGTATCCTCATCAGACTTATGAGGGCAACATGCGCAGCAGTAGGTGGAACAGAAACCTTACTATCTGAATGTCTAATTTTCCTCTTGCATTTTCCCAGCATAGGAAAAGCAAATAATGCTGCAGATACCACAGAGGATACCCATGCAGCAAAATCGGCAGGCAAACAAACACGTCCAGGAGGCTGAGAGGAACTGTAGGGCACTGTATTTGACGCCATAGAGGCTTGGGATGTTTGAGGAGAAATCTGTGGCATTGCCTGAACAGCATCATTCTGAGAGACATTGGGCTCAGTGTGCAACAATTTATCTTCCATGTCCATAATACTAAATAAAAAAATTCCCCAAACGGTAGAAATTTTTTAAATACATTGTCACTTTAAGAATTTTTAATACCACAGCCGCTTAACGTTATGCAAAAATTCATTAAAATAATAAACCAATCAGGCCCCCTACACCTCAGACAGGCTTATACACAATTTAGCTGCCAGAAGTCTCAAACTATTGTATAGCATAGTAGATAGACACTGAAAAGAAAATGAATGACGCCGCTCCGTGAATATCCGACAGCAGAGAGAAGTCACATGACCGTCAGAGGGGGAACTATGCAGCAAGTAAAAGGCGTGCGTTTCCCTCTGCCTACAACATTGGAGCTAAATTTATACACTCAAGCAGTCTGTTAGCCTGTTCTAGCTAAGCAAAGAAAACTAACTGCCAATTTTTAAGTTTACACATAAATCCCTGTATAAAACATAAGTCCCACACACATACTAAAAGTATTTTAACAAAATTAGCACAAACAGGAAAAACGTTCCAATAAAGCGAAGATTAACCCCTCAACATACATAATGTGCCTGACCACTGCCAAAGAGAATCCTGTATAAAGGATTTTAAAAATGTCCCCATCTACTGCATATTAAATATTCTTCTGAAGTGCAAGTCTCCAAGACCAAGAAGACAAAAGCACTTACCTGAAGTCTAGCTGTCCAGGCAGGAAGACAACTCACAAGGCATGAAAGGACAAAAGACCTGTAGAAAAAGAAACAGAGTAACCAACTCTGGATTTCTGTACCATGGACAACAATGTGTTAGGAAACAAAGCAAGGACTACCTCACAACTTCCTAACTGCTTAAAAGCAACCACTACTCTACTGAAGAGATTGACATGGACTCAGCTAAACCCAAATCCTTGCTTGCAGGGAAAAGTACCCGAAAAAGGATTTCATTTCTTCAGACACCAAACTTCACCTCCTCCATTGACAGAGGCAAAGAGAATGACTGGGGATTATGGGTAGGGGAGTGACTTAACAGCTTTGCTGTGGTGCTCTTTGCCTCCTCCTGATGGCCAGGAGTGATATTCCCACTAGTAATTTAATGACGTCGTGGACTCTCCATATCTTAGGAAAGAAATACAAATACACTAAGGTAAAATAAAAAAACTGCATGTATGATTTACACACAAAATAAACAAAGTTCTAAAAAAAATAAAAAATATATATAAATATATATACCCTTCATGATGTATTCATTTTCAGATGAGCCAGGTAATGAAAGTGCTTTGAACAAATTAGCTAGGAGGAGTTCCACATATGGTAGAAGATCTGCTGCTGTAATTCTGTAGACAAAAATTACAACCGTTATTGAAAGATTTACTTATTTTGCACAAAATTTTTATGGCTCATGAATTTACACGACACCAAACACAAGAGCATGTTCACCAAGTTTAGAGAGAGAGAAAAAATTTTTTTTATGCTTAACTGATAATTGACTTTCACAATGTTGAAAGGCAAAGAAAACCCAACATAAAAAAGTTTTAATTCCCTCCCACTTACCCTGAATCCTCAGTTATACATATAGCAAAGTAGATGTAGTAAACCGAAAAGCAGGAAAGAAAGTGGGGGTAAAACAAGGACTGATGCCTACTGTTAAAAAAAAAAAAAAAAAAAAAAAGGATGGGGGCTCATGAACTTACTATCATAAAAGAAACACATTTATCAGGTAAGCATAACATTTGTTCTTTTTCATTAGATGGTAAAAGTCCACGAGACATAACGTGTGGGAATCTTTACCCAAGCAGTGAAGTCCACAAGATCATGTAATTGGGGGGGTTGGGGGGCGGGACTGTGAAAGCAGGTAAGCTACTTATCACTACAGCCCATGGAACTTTCCTACCAAAAACAGCCTCAGAAGAAGTACACACATCAAAGTGATAAAGCTTCAAAAAAGTATGCTATGAGGACTAAGTAGATTTCTTACAAATTTGTTAAATAGAAGCTTCATTACGAAGGGCCAAAGAAGAGGCAATTGCATTAGTAGAATGAGCAGTAATATGCTTAGGGGTACGTTTAAATTAGGTGACTGCTGCAGTTTTCTGGCCCTTCTGAGTTCCAGAAAAAACAATGTATGCTTACCAGATAAATTCCTTTCCTTCCGGATAGTGAGAGTCCACTGCTTCATTCCTTACTGTTGGGAAATACAACACCTGGCCACCAGGAGGAGGACAAGACACCCCAGCCAAAGGCTTAAATATCCCTCCCACTTCCTCATCACCCAAGTCATTCTGCCGAGGGAACAAGGAAAGTAGGAGAAACATTAGGGTATAAATGGCGCCAGAAGAATAAAATAGGGGACCACGCATAGACAAGAAAAAACGGGTGGGGGCCGTGGATTCTCCCTATCCGGAAGGAAAGGAAATTATCTGGTAAGAATAAATTATGTTTTCCTTCCTAAGATAGGGAGAGTCCACTGCTTCATTCCTTACTGTTGGGAAACTATACCAAAGCTCCAGAGAACACTGAATGAATAACGGGAGGGGGAAAAAGGGAAGAGGCGGAGCCTATTCTGAGGGCACCACAGCCTGCAAAACTTTTCTCCCGAAAGCTGCCACAACCAAAGCAAAAACATCAAACATGTAAAATTTTGAAAAAGTATGTAAAGAGGACCAGGTAGCCGCCTTACAAATCAGACCCAGAGAGGCCTCGTTCTTAAAAGCCCAAGAGAAAGACACTGTTCTAGTGCAATGAGCCGTTATCCTCTCAGGAGGACGATGTCCCGCTGTCTCGTAAGCTAAGCGGATGACACTCCTTAACCAAAAAGACAGGGAAGTCGAAGCCTTCTGCCCCTTACGCTTCCCAGAATAGACAACAAAGAGGAATATTTTCTAAACTCCTTAGAAGCCTGAAGATAGAACTTCAAGGTGCGAACCACATCCAAATTGTGAAGTAAGCGTTCCTTCGATGAAGAAGGATTAGGACACAAGGAAGGAACCACAATATCCTGAATGATGTTGCGATCCGACAACCTTAGGAATAAAAACATAATTTATGCTTACCTGATAAATGTATTTCTCTTGTAGTGTATCCAGTCCACGGATCATCCATTACTTATGGGATATTCTCCTCCCCAACAGGACGTTACAAGAGGAACACCCACAGCAGAGCTGCTATATAGCTCCTCGCCTCACTGTCATATCCAGTCATTCAACCGAAACAAACCGAGAAAGGAGAAACCATAGGGTGCAGTGGTGACTAAAATTTGATTAAAATTTAGACCTGCCTTAAAAGGACAGGGCGGGCCGTGGACTGGATACACTACAAGAGAAATAAATTTATCAGGTAAGCATAAAACATAATTTATGCTTACCTGATAAATTTATTTCTCTTGTAGTGTATCCAGTCCACGGATCATCCATTACTTATGGGATATTAACTCCTCCCCAACAGGAAGTGCAAGAGGATTCACCCAGCAGAGCTGCTATATAGCTCCTCCCCTAACTGCCATTACCAGTCATTCGACCGAAAACATGCAGAGAAAGGAAAACCATAGGGTGCAGTGGTGACTGTAGTTTAATGGAAAAATTACCTGCCTTAAAGTGAAAGGGCGGGCCGTGGACTGGATACACTACAAGAGAAATAAATTTATCAGGTAAGCATAAATTATGTTTTCTCTTGTTAAGTGTATCCAGTCCACGGATCATCCATTACTTATGGGATACCAATACCAAAGCTAAAGTACACGGATGACGGGAGGGACAGGCAGGCTCTTTATACGGAAGGAACCACTGCCTGAAGAACCTTTCTCCCAAAAACAGCCTCCGAAGAAGCAAAAGTGTCAAATTTGTAAAATTTGGAAAAAGTATGAAGAGAAGACCAAGTTGCAGCCTTGCAAATCTGTTCAACAGAAGCCTCATTCTTAAAGGCCCAAGTGGAAGCCACAGCTCTAGTAGAATGTGCTGCAATTCTCTCAGGAGGCTGCTGTCCAGCAGTCTCATAGGCTAACCGTATTATGCTACGAAGCCAAAAGGAGAGAGAGGTAGCCAAAGCTTTTTGACCTCTCCTCTGACCAGAATAAACGACAAACAGGGAAGACGTTTGTCGAAAATCCTTAGTTGCCTGTAGATAAAATTTCAGGGCACGGACTACATCTAGATTGTGTAGCAGACGTTCCTTTTTCGAAGAAGGATTAGGACACAAAGATGGAACCACAATCTCTTGATTGATATTCCTGTTAGTGACCACCTTAGGTAGGAACCAAGGTTTAGTACGCAGAACTACCTTGTCTGAATGAAAAATCAGATAAGGAGAATCACAATGTAAGGCAGATAACTCAGAGACTCTTCGAGCCGAGGAAATCGCCATTAAAAACAGAACTTTCCAAGATAACAACTTGATATCAATGGAATGAAGGGGTTCAAACGGAACCCCCTGTAAAACATTAAGAACTAAGTTCAAACTCCATGGTGGAGCAACAGTTTTAAACACAGGCTTGATCCTAGCTAAAGCCTGACAAAAAGCTTGAACGTCCGGAACTTCTGACAGACGTTTGTGTAAAAGAATGGACAGAGCTGAAATCTGTCCCTTTAAGGAACTAGCGGATAAACCCTTTTCTAAACCTTCTTGTAGAAAAGACAATATCCTCGGAATCCTAACCTTACTCCATGAGTAACTCTTGGATTCGCACCAATATAAGTATTTGCGCCATATCTTATGGTAAATCTTTCTGGTAACAGGCTTCCTAGCCTGTATTAAGGTATCAATAACTGACTCAGAAAAACCACGTTTTGATAAAATCAAGCGTTCAATTTCCAAGCAGTCAGCTTCAGAGAAATTAGATTTTGATGTTTGAAGGGACCCTGGATCAGAAGGTCCTGTTTCAGAGGTAGCGACCAAGGTGGACAGGATGACATGTCCACTAGATCTGCATACCAAGTCCTGCGTGGCCATGCAGGCGCTATTAGAATCACTGATGCTCTCTCCTGTTTGATTCTGGCAATCAATCGAGGAAGCATCGGGAAGGGTGGAAACACATAAGCCATCCCGAAGGTCCAAGGTGCTGTCAAAGCATCTATCAGAACCGCTCCCGGATCCCTGGATCTGGACCCGTAACGAGGAAGCTTGGCGTTCTGTCGAGACGCCATGAGATCTATCTCTGGTTTGCCCCAACGTCGAAGTATTTGGGCAAAGACCTCCGGATGAAGTTCCCACTCCCCCGGATGAAAAGTCTGACGACTTAAGAAATCCGCCTCCCAGTTCTCCACTCCCGGGATGTGGATTGCTGACAGGTGGCAAGAGTGAGACTCTGCCCAGCGAATTATCTTTGATACTTCCATCATTGCTAGGGAGCTTCTTGTCCCTCCCTGATGGTTGATGTAAGCTACAGTCGTGATGCTGTCCGACTGAAACCTGATGAACCCCCGAGTTGTTAACTGGGGCCAAGCCAGAAGGGCATTGAGAACTGCTCTCAATTCCAGAATGTTTATTGGTAGGAGACTCTCCTCCTGATTCCATTGTCCCTGAGCCTTCAGAGAATTCCAGACAGCGCCCCAACCTAGTAGGCTGGCGTCTTGTTACAATTGTCCAGTCCGGCCTGCTGAATGGCATCCCCCTGGACAGATGTGGCCGAGAAAGCCACCATAGAAGAGAATTTCTGGTCTCTTGATCCAGATTCAGAGTAGGGGACAAGTCTGAGTAATCCCCATTCCACTGACTTAGCATGCACAATTGCAGCGGTCTGAGATGTAGGCGTGCAAAGGGTACTATGTCCATTGCTGCTACCATTAAGCCGATCACCTCCATGCATTGAGCTACTGACGGGTGTTGAATGGAATGAAGGACACGGCATGCATTTTGAAGCTTTGTTAACCTGTCTTCTGTCAGGTAAATCTTCATTTCTACAGAATCTATAAGAGTCCCCAAGAAGGGAACTCTTGTGAGTGGAAAGAGAGAACTCTTCTTTTCGTTCACCTTCCATCAATGCGACCTTAGAAATACCAGTACTAACTCTGTATGAGACTTGGCAGTTTGAAAGCTTGAAGCTTGTATCAGAATGTCGTCTAGGTACGGAGCTACCGCAATTCCTCGCGGTCTTAGTACCGCCAGAAGAGCACCCAGAACCTTTGTGAAGATTCTCGGAGCCGTAGCCAATCCGAATGGAAGAGCTACAAACTGGTAATGCCTGTCTAGAAAGGCAAACCTTAGATACCGGTAATGATCTTTGTGAATCGGTATGTGAAGGTAAGCATCCTTTAAATCCACTGTGGTCATGTACTGACCCTTTTGGATCATGGGTAAAATTGTCCGAATAGTTTCCATTTTGAACGATGGAACTCTTAGGAATTTGTTTAGGATCTTTAAATCCAAGATTGGCCTGAAAGTTCCCTCTTTTTTGGGAACCACAAACAGATTTGAGTAAAACCCTTGTCCTTGTTCCGACCGCGGAACCGGATGGATCACTCCCATTAATAAAAGATCTTGTACGCAGAGTAGAAACGCCTCTTTCTTTATTTGGTTTGTTGACAACCTTGACAGATGAAATCTCCCTCTTGGGGGAGAGAATCTAGAAGGTATCCCTGAGATATGATCTCTAACGCCCAGGGATCCTGGACATCTCTTGCCCAAGCCTGGGCGAAGAGAGAAAGTCTGCCCCCCACTAGATCCGTTCCCGGATCGGGGGCCCTAGATTCATGCTGTCTTAGGGGCAGCAGCAGGTTTCCTGGCCTGCTCGCCCTTGTTCCAGGACTGGTTAGGTCTCCAGCCTTGTCTGTAGCGAGCAACAGCTCCTTCCTGTTTTCGTGCAGAGGAAGTTGATGCTGCTCCTGCTTTGAAATTACGAAAGGAACGAAAATTAGACTGTCTAGCCTTAGGTTTGGCTCTGTCTTGAGGCAGGGCATGGCCTTTACCTCCTGTAATGTCAGCGATAATTTCTTTCAACCCGGGCCCGAATAAGGTCTGCCCTTTGAAAGGTATATTAAGCAATTTAGATTTAGAAGTAACGTCAGCTGACCAGGATTTTAGCCACAGTGCTCTGCGTGCCTGAATGGCGAATCCGGAATTCTTAGCCGTAAGTTTAGTTAAATGTACTACGGCATCTGAAATAAATGAGTTAGCTAACTTAAGGGCTTTAAGCTTGTGTGTAATCTCATCTAATGGAGCTGATTCAAGTGTCTCTTCCACAGACTCAAACCAAAATGCTGCTGCAGCCGTGACAGGCGCAATGCATGCAAGAGGTTGCAATATAAAACCTTGTTGAACAAACATTTTCTTAAGGTAACCCTCTAACTTTTTATCTATTGGATCTGAAAAGGCACAGCTATCCTCCACCGGGATAGTGGTACGCTTAGCTAAAGTAGAAACTGCTCCCTCCACCTTAGGGACCGTTTGCCATAAGTCCCGTGTGGTGGCGTCTATTGGAAACATCTTTCTAAATATCGGAGGGGGTGAGAACGGCACACCGGGTCTATCCCACTCCTTAGTAACAATTTCAGTAAGTCTCTTAGGTATAGGAAAAACGTCAGTACTCGCCGGTACCGCAAAATATTTATCCAACCTACACATTTTCTCTGGTATTGCAACTGTGTTACAATCATTCAGAGCCGCTAACACCTCCCCTAGTAATACACGGAGGTTTTCCAGCTTAAATTTAAAATTTGAAATATCTGAATCCAGTTTGTTTGGATCAGAACCGTCACCCGCAGAATGAAGCTCTCCGTCCTCATGTTCTGCAAATTGTGACGCAGTGTCTGACATGGCCCTAATATTATCAGCGCACTCTGTTCTCAACCCAGAGTGATCACGCTTACCTCTTAGTTCTGGTAATTTAGCCAAAACTTCAGTCATAACAGTAGCCATATCCTGTAATGTGATTTGTAATGGCCGCCCAGATGTACTCGGCGCTACAATATCACGCACCTCCCGAGCGGGAGATGCAGGTACTGACACGTGAGGCGAGTTAGTCGGCATAACTCTCCCCTCGTTGTTTGGTGAAATATGTTCAATTTGTACAGATTGACTTTTATTTAAAGTAGCATCAATACAGTTAGTACATAAATTTCTATTGGGCTCCACTTTGGCTTTAGCACATATAGCACAGATATCTTCCTCTGAATCAGACATGTTTAACACACTAGCAAATAAACTAGCAACTTGGAAATACTTTTCAAGTAATTTACTATAATATGAAAACGTACTGTGCCTATAAGAAGCACAGAAAAAGTTATGACAGTTGAAAATTAATAAACTGAAAAGTTATAGCATCAAATCTTTGTAAAAAACACAATTTTAGAAAAGGATTGCTCCCATTAGCAAAGGATAACTAACCCTGATAGCAGAAAAAAAAATACAGAAATAAACGTTTTTTTATCACAGTCAACTACAATCTCACAAGTTTTGAAGACCCCTGAGTTCTGTAGAGATGAACCGGATCATGCAGGGAAGACAATAAACTTCTGACTGAATTTTTTGATGCGTAGCAAAAGCGCCAAAAAAGGCCCCTCCCCCTCACACATAACAGTGAGAGAGATCAGTAAACTGTCATAAATTAAATAAAACTACTGCCAAGTGGAAAAAAATAGTGCCCAAAATATATTTTCACCCAGTACCTCAGAGGAATAAACGATTTTACATGCCAGCAAAAAACGTTTAACATCAATAAATTGTTATTTAAAAACCTATTGCAAGTCCCTGCAAATTAGGTTAAGTCTATGCATACAGTATAATTCCAGTGAAGTGCCATTCCCCAGAATACTGAAGTGTAAAATATACATACATGACAGCCTGATACCAGTTGCTGCTACTGCATTTAAGGCTGAGTTTACATTATATCGGTATGGCAGAATTTTCTCATCAATTCCATTGTCAGAAAATAAGCTGCTACATACCTCTTTGCAGATTAATCTGCCCGCTGTCCCCTGATCTGAAGTTTACCTCTCCTCAGATGGCCGAGAAACAGCAATATGATCTTAACTACTCCGGCTAAAATCATAGAAAAACTCAGGTAGATTCTTCTTCAAATTCTACCAGAGAAGGAATAACACACTCCGGTGCTAATATAAAATAACAAACTTTTGATTGAAGGTATGAAACTAAGTATAATCACCACAGTCCTCTCACACATCCTATCTATTCGTTGGGTGCAAGAGAATGACTGGTAATGGCAGTTAGGGGAGGAGCTATATAGCAGCTCTGCTGGGTGAATCCTCTTGCACTTCCTGTTGGGGAGGAGTTAATATCCCATAAGTAATGGATGATCCGTGGACTGGATACACTACAAGAGAAATAAATTTATCAGGTAAGCATAAATTATGTTTTCTCTTGTTAAGTGTATCCAGTCCACGGATCATCCATTACTTATGGGATACCAATACCAAAGCTAAAGTACACGGATGATGGCAGGGACAAGGCAGGAACTCAAACGGAAGGAACCACTGCCTGAAGAACCTCTCTCCCAAAAACAGCCTCCGAAGAAGCAAAAGTATCAAATTTGTAAAATTTTGAAAAGGTATGAAGCGAAGACCAAATCACAGCCTTGCAAATCTGTTCAGAGGCCTCATTTTTAAAGGCCCAGGTGGAAGCCACAGCTCTAGTAGAGTGAGCTGTAATTCTTTCAGGGGGCTGCTGTCCAGAGAGGTTGCTGAGGCCTTTTGACCTCTCCTCTGTCCAGAGTAAACAACAAACAGGTCAGATGTTTGACGAAAATCTTTATTAGCCTGCAAGTAAAACTTCAATGCACGGACTAAGTCTAGATTATGCAAAAGACGTTCCTTCTTTGATGAAGGATTAGGGCATAATGACGGAACAACAATCTCTTGATTGATATTCTTGTTAGAAACCACCTTAGGTAAAAACACAGGTTTTGTACGCAGAACTACTTTATCTGAATGAAAGATCAGATAAGGAGAATCACAATGTAAGGCAGATAACTCCGAGACTCTTCAAGCCGAGGAAATAGCCATCAGAAAAAGAACTTTCCATGATAGAAGTTTGATATCAATAGAATGAAGGGGTTCAAACGGAACTCCTTGAAGAACTTTAAGAACTAAGTTTAAGCTCCATGGGGGAGCAACAGGTTTAAACACAGGCTTAATTCTAACGAAAGCCTGACAAAATGCCTGAACGTCTAAAACGTCTGCCAGACGCTTGTGTAAAAAAATAGACAGAGCCGAAATCTGTCCCTTTAAAGAACTAGCTGATAATCCTTTATCCAAACCCTCTTGGAGGAAGGACAATATTCTAGGAATCCTAACCCTACTCCATGAGAAATTCTTGGATTCACACCAATGAAGATATTTACGCCATATCTTGTGGTAAATTTTCCTGGTGACAGGCTTTCGCGCCTGTATTAAGGTATCAATTACTGACTCTGAGAAGCCACGCTTTGATAGGATCAAGCGTTCAATCTCCATGCAGTCAGTCTCAGAGAAAGTAGATTCGGATGATTGAAAGGACCTTGTATTAGAAGGTCTTGTCTCAGAGGCAGAGTCCATGGTGGAAAGGATGACATGTCCACTAGGTCTGCATACCAGGTCAATATCACCGAAGCTCTCTCCTGTCTGATTTTGGCAATCAGACGAGGGAGCAGAGGAAACAGTGGAAACACATAAGCCAGGTTGAAGAACCAAGGCGCTGCTAGAGCATCTATCAGTGCCGCTTCTGGGTCCCTGGACCTGGTTCCGTAACAAGGAAGCTTGGCGTTCTGGCGAGACGCCATGAGATCCAGTTCTGGTTTGCCCCAACGGAGAACCAATTGAGCAAACACCTGCGGATGGAGTTCCCACTCCCCCGGATGAAAAGTCTGACGACTTAGAAAATCCGCCTCCGAGTTCTCTACCCCTGGGATATGGATCGCTGACAGGTGGCAAGAGTGAGTCTCTGCCCAGTGAATTATCTTGGAGACTTCTGACATTGCTAGGGAACTCCTGGTCCCCCCTTGATGGTTGACGTAAGCCACAGTTGTGATGTTGTCCGACTGAAATCTGATGAACCTCAGTGTTGCTAACGGAGGCCAAGCCAGAAGAGCATTGAATATTGCTCTTAACTCCAAAATATTTATTGGAAGGAATTTCTCCTCCTGAGTCCATGAGCCCTGAGCCTTCAGGGAATTCCAGACTGCACCCCAACCTAGAAGGCTGGCGTCTGTTACAATGGTCCAATCTGGCCTGCGAAAGGTCATACCTTTGGACAGATGGATCCGAGATAACCACCAGAGAAGAGAAGCTCTGGTTTCCTGGTCCAGATTTAGTAGAGGGGACAAATCTTTGTAATCCCCATTCCACTGGCTGAGCATGCATAATTGCAGCAGTCTGAGATGGAGGCGCGCAAATGGCACTATGTCCATCGCCGCCACCATTAAGCCGATTACTTCCATGCACTGAGCCACCGTGGGGCGCGGAATGGAGTGAAGAACACGGCAAGCATTTAGAAGTTTTGATAACCTGGACTCCGTCAGGTAAATTTTCATTTCTATAGAATCTATCAGAGTCCCTAGGAATGAAACCCTTGTGAGAGGGGATAGAGAACTCTTCTTCGTTCACTTTCCACCCATGCGACCTCAGAAATGCCAGGACTATCTCTGTATGAGACTTGGCAATTTGAAAGCTTGACACCTGTATCAGGATGTCGTCTAGATAGGGAGCCACCGCTATGCCTCGCGGCCTTAGAACCGCCAGGAGTGAGCCCAGAACCTTTGTAAAAATTCTTGGGGCTGTAGCCAACCCGAATGGGAGAGCTACAAACTGGTAATGCCTGTCTAGAAAGGCAAACCTCAGGAACCGATGAAGATTCTTGTGAATCGGAATGTGAAGGTAAGCATCCTTTAAGTCCACTGTGGTCATGAACTGACCCTCTTGGATCATTGGTAGGATGGTTCGAATAGTTTCCATCTTGAATGATGGAACTCTTAGGAATTTGTTTAAGATCTTTAGGTCCAAGATTGGTCTGAAGGTTCCCTCTTTCTTGGGAACCACGAACAGATTTGAGTAAAACCCTTGCCCTTGTTCCGTCCGCGGAACTGGATGGATCACCCCCATTATAAGGAGGTCTTGTACACAGCGTACATAAATTTGCATAGTCACCATTCCACTGTTCGAGCATGCACAGCTGCAGTGGTCTAAGATGAAAGCAAGCAAACGGAATGATGTTTATTGCCGCTACAATTAATCCAATGACCTCCATACACTGAGCCATTGATGGCCGAGGAATGGCCTGAAGTGCTCGGCAAGTATTTAGAAGCTTTGATTTTCTGACCTCCGTCAGAAATATTTTCATGTCTACCGAGTCTATCAGAGTTCCCAAGAAAGGAACTCTTGTCTATGGAACAAGTGAACGCTTTTCTATGTTCACCTTCCAACCGTGAGTTCTCAGGAAAGACAACACTGTGTCCGTGTGAGATTTTGTCAGATGATACGTTGATGCCTGGATTAAAATATCGTCCAGATAAGGCGCCACTGATATGCCCCGCGGTCTGAGAACCGCCAGAAGGGACCCTAGAACCTTTGTGCAGATCATGGGTGCTGTGGCCAACCCGAAGGGAAGAGCCACAAACTGATGATGATCCTTGTGAATAGGGAAATGAAGGTATGCATCCTTCAAGTCCACAGAAGTCATGTATTGACCCTCCTGGATCATTGGTAAGATGGTTCGTATAGTCTCCATCTTGAATGATGGAACTGAGAAACTTGTTTAGACACTTGAGATCAAAAATAGGTCTGAAAGTTCTCTTTTTTGGGAACCACGAAAAGATTTGAGTAAAACCCCTGTCCCAGTTCCAGTTTTGGAACGGGACAAATTACTCCCATAGTAGAGAGGTCTTTTACACAGCGTAAGAACGCCTCTCTTTATCTGGTCTACAGACAATCGTGAAAGATGAAATCTCCCTCATCAGAGAAAATCCTTGAATTCCAGTTGATACCCGTGGGTCACGATTTCCAGTGCCCAGGGGTCCTGAACATCTCTTGCCCAAGCCTGAGCCGCCCCTTCATGCTGTCTTTGTAGAAGCAGCGTGCTTCTTGGTTTGTTTACCTTTATTCCAAGCCTGGTTGGGTCTCCAGACTGATTTGGATTGAGCAAAATTCCCTTCCTGCTTTGTGGAGGAAGAGGAAGCAGAGGGTCCTCCTTTAAAGTTTCGAAAGGAACGAAAATTATTTTGTTTACCCCTCATCTTAACAGACTTATCCTGAGGTAGGGCATGGCCTTTACCTCCAGTAATTTCAGAAATGATTTCCTTCAATTCAGGCCCGAATAGGGTCTTACCTTTAAAAGGAATAGCTAAAAGCTTAGATTTTGATGACACATCAGCAGACCAAGATTTGAGCCATAACGCTCTACGGGCTAAAATGGCAAATCCTGCATTTTCGCTGCTAATTTAGCAATTTGAAAAGCGGCATCAGTAATAAAATAATTAGCTAGCTTGAGAGCCTTAATTCTATCCAAAATGTCATCTAATGGAGTCTCAACCTTCAGAGACTCTTCTAGAGCATCAAACCAAAAAGCTGCTGCAGTAGTAACTGGAACAATGCAAGCTGTTGGTTGTAAAAGGAAACCCTGATGAATAAATAATTTCTTTAGAAGACCCTCTAACTTTTTATCCATAGGGTCTTTGAAAGCACAACTGTCCTCAATAGGTATAGTTGTACGCTTAGCCAGGGTAGATATAGCTCTCTCCACCTTAGGGACCGTTTGCCAAGAGTCCCGAATGGTGTCTGATATGGGAAACACTTTCTTAAAATTAGGAGGGGGAGAAAACGGTATACCTGGTCTATTCCATCCCTTCTTTACAATTTCCGAAATTCTTTTAGGAACCGGAAAAACATCAGTGTAAGTAGGTACCTCTAAATATTTGTCCATCTTACACAATTTCTCTGGTGGTATCACAATAGGGTCACAATCATCCAGAGTTGCTAAAACCTCCCGAAGTAACAGGCGGAGGTGTTCAAGCTTACATTTAAAGGACTTCATGTCCGAATATGTCTGAGGTAACATTTCCTGAATCTGAAAGTTCTCCCTCAGACAGCAATTCCCTGACCCCCAACTCAGAGCACTGTGAGGGTACGTCGGAAATAGCCAATAAAGCATCAGAGGATTCATGATGCACATTAATACCTGACCTACTGCGTTTACTCTATAACACTGGTAATTTAGATAATACCTCTGTAAGGATAGTTGACATAACTGCAGCCATCTCCTGCGGAGTAAAAGAATTAGACGCACTAGAGGTACTTGGCGTCGCTTGTGTGGGCGTTAAAGGTAGTGACACTTGGGGAGAATTGGATGGCATGTCCTGATTCTCTTCAGACTGAGAATCATCCTTAGGCACACTTTCTTTAACTAAAATATGCTTTTTACAATGTAAGGCCCTTTCAGTACAAGAGGTACACACAATGTAAGAGGGGGTTCCACAGTGGCTTCTAAACACATAGAGCAATGAGTTTCCTCAATGTCAGACATGTTGAACAGACTAGTAACAACCACAATAGTCGTTAAACACTTTGATTTAAAAAAAAATTGAAAACGTATACTGCGCCTTTAAGAAATAAAAAAAGAGCACAATTTTTCAAACTGCTTTAAACCGTTAATTAACACTTTAAAATTAGCAACACCTAATCAAAAGTTCCAAAAATTATTTCACCCCAAGAGTAAGGGGAGAAATTAACCTCTAAAAGACATTTATAGTCAAAAATATGTTAGATTTGAAAAAAACAATTTATGCTTACCTGAAATTTATTTCTCTTGTAGTGTATCCAGTCCACGGATCATCCATTACTTGTGGGATATTCTCCTTCCCAACAGGAAGTTGCAAGAGGATCACCCACAGCAGAGCTGCTATATAGCTCCTCCCCTAACTGCCATATCCAGTCATTCGACCGAAACAAGCCGAGAAAGGTGAAACCATAGGGTGCAGTGGTGACTGAAGTTTAATTAAAATTTAGACCTGCCTTAAAAGGACAGGGCGGGCCGTGGACTGGATACACTACAAGAGAAATAAATTTATCAGGTAAGCATAAATTATGTTTTCTCTTGTTAAGTGTATCCAGTCCACGGATCATCCATTACTTGTGGGATACCAGTACCAAAGCTTAAGTACAAGGATGAAGGGAGGGACAAGGCAGGAACTTAAACGGAAGGAACCACTGCCTGTAGAACCTTTTTTCCCAAAAACAGCCTCCGAAGAAGCAAAAGTATCAAATTTGTAAAATTTTGAAAAGGTATGAAGCGAAGACCAAGTTGCAGCCTTGCAAATCTGTTCAGAGGCCTCATTTTTAAAGGCCCAGGTGGAAGCCACAGCTCTAGTAGAATGAGCTGTAATTCTTTCAGGGGGCTGCTGTCCAGCAGTCTCATATGCTAAAACGGATTATACTCCGAAGCCAAAAAGAAAGAGGTTGCCGAGGCCTTTTGACCTCTCCTCTGTCCAGAGTAAATAACAAACAGGTGAGATGTTTGGCGAAAATCTTTAGTAGCCTGCAAGTAAAACTTCAATGCACGGACTACGTCTAGATTATGCAAAAGACGTTCCTTCTTTGAAGGAGGATTAGGGCCTAATGATGGAATAACAATCTCTTGATTGATATTCTCGTTAGAAACCACCTTAGGTAAGAACTACTTTATCTGAATGAAAGATCAGATAAGGAGAATCACAATGTAAGGCAGATAACTCCGAGACTCTTCGAGCCGAGGAAATAGCCATCAGAAAAAGAACTTTCCATGATAGAAGTTTGATATCAATAGAATGAAGGGGTTCAAACGGAACTCCTTGAAGAACTTTAAGAACCAAGTTTAAGCTCCATGGGGATGCAACAGGTTTAAACACAGGCTTAATTCTAACGAAAGCCTGACAAAATGCCTGAACGTCTAAAACGTCTGCCAGACGATTGTGTAAAAAAATAGACAGAGCCGAAATCTGTCCCTTTAAAGAACTAGCTGATAATCCTTTATCCAAACCCTCTTGGAGGAAGGACAATATCCTAGGAATCCTAACCCTACTCCATGAGTAATTCCTGGATTCACACCAAAGAAGATATTTACGCCAAATCTTGTGGTAAATTTTCCTGGTGACAGGCTTTCGTGCCTGTATTAAGGTATCAATTACTGACTCGGAGAAGCCACGCTTTGATAGGATCAAGCGTTCAATCTCCATGCAGTCAGTCTCAGAGAAAGTAGATTCGGATGATTGAAAGGACCTTGTATTAGAAGGTCTTGTCTCAGAGGCAGAGTCCATGGTGGAAAGGATGATATGTCCACTAGGTCTGCATACCAGGTCCTGCGTGGCCACGCAGGCGCTATCAATATCACCGATGCTCTCTCCTGTTTGATTTTGGCAATCAGACGAGGGAGCAGAGGAAACGGTGGAAACACATAGGCCAGGTTGAAGAACCAATGCGCTGCTAGAGCATCTATCAGTGCCGCTTCTGGGTCCCTGGACCTGGATCCGTAACAAAGAAGCTTGGCGTTCTGGCGAGACGCCATGAGATCCAGTTCTGGTTTGCCCCAACGGAGAACCAATTGAGCAAACACCTGCGGATGGAGTTCCCACTCCCCCGGATGAAAAGTCTGACATATCCCCTGGGATATGGATCGCTGATAGGTGGCAAGAGTGAGTCTCTGCCCAGCGAATTATCTTGGAGACTTCTGACATCGCTAGGGAACTCCTGGTCCCCCCCTTGATGGATGATGTAAGCCACAGTTGTGATGTTGTCCGACTGAAATCTGATGAACCTCAGTGTTGCTAACTGAGGCCAAGCTAGAAGAGCATTGAATATTGCTCTTAACTCCAGAATATTTATTGGGAGGAGTTTCTCCTCCTGAGTCCATGAACCCTGAGCCTTCAGGGAGTTCCAGACTGCACCCCAACCTAGAAGGCTGGCGTCTGTTGTTACAATGGTCCTATCTGGCCTGCGAAAGGTCATACCTTTGGACAGATGGACCCGAGATAACCACCAGAGAAGAGAATCTCTGGTTTCCTGATCCAGACTTAGTAGAGGGGACAAATCTGTGTAATCCCCATTCCACTGACTGAGCATGCATAATTGCAGCGGTCTGAGATGCAGGCGCGCAAATGGCACTATGTCCATCGCCGCCACCATTAAGCCGATTACTTCCATGCACTGAGCCACCGTTGGGCGCGGAATGGAGTGAAGAACACGGCAAGCATTTAGAAGTTTTGATAACCAGGACTCCGTCAGGTAAATTTTTATTTCTATAGAATCTATCAGAGTCCCTAGGAAGGAAACCCTTGTGAGAGGAGATAGAGAACTCTTTTCTTTGTTCACTTTCCACCCATGCGACCTCAGAAATGCCAGAACTATCTCTGTATGAGACTTAGCAATTTGAAAGCTTGACGCCTGTATCAGGATGTCGTCTAGGTAAGGAGCCACCGCTATGCCTCGCGGTCTTAGAACCGCCAGAAGTGAGCCCAGAACCTTTGTAAAAATTCTTGGGGCTGTAGCCAACCCGAATGGAAGAGCTACAAACTGGTAATGCCTGTCTAGAAAGGCAAACCTCAGGAACCGATGATGATTCTTGTGGATCGGAATGTGAAGGTAGGCATCCTTTAAGTCCACTGTGGTCATGTACTGACCCTCTTGGATCATGGGTAAAATGGTTCGAATAGTTTCCATCTTGAATGATGGAACTCTGAGGAATTTGTTTAGGATCTTTAGATCCAAAATTGGTCTGAAGGTTCCCTCTTTTTTGGGAACCACAAACAGATTTGAATAAAACCCCTGTCCTTGTTCCATCCGCGGAACTGGATGGATCACTCCCATTACAAGGAGGTGTTGCACGCAGCTTAGGAATGCCTCTTTCTTTATCTGGTTTGCAGATAATCTTGAAAGGTGAAATCTCCCTTGTGGAGGAGAAGCTTTGAAGTCCAGAAGATATCCCTGAGATATGATCTCCAACGCCCAGGGATCCTGAACATCTCTTGCCCACGCCTGGGCGAAGAGAGAGAGTCTGCCCCCTACTAGATCCGTTGTCGGATAGGGGGCCGCTCCTTCATGCTGTCTTGGAGGCAGCAGCAGGCTTTCTGGCCTGCTTGCCCTTGTTCCAGGACTGGGTAGGTTTCCAGGCCTGTTTAGATTGAGGAAAAGTTCCCTCTTGTTTTGAAGTAGAGAGAGCTGATCCTGCACCTGTCTTGAAATTTCGAAAGGCACGAAAATTAGACTGTTTGGCCCTTGATTTTGCCCTGTCCTGAGGAAGGGTATGACCCTTACCTCCAGTAATGTCAGCAATAATTTCTTTCAAACCAGGCCCGAATAAGGTCTGCCCCTTGAAAAGAATGTTAAGTAATTTAGACTTTGAAGTCACATCAGCTGACCAGGATTTAAGCCATAGCGCCCTACACGCCTGGATGGCGAATCCGGAATTCTTAGCCGTTAGTTTAGTCAAATGAACAATGGCATCAGAAACAAATGAGTTAGCTAGCTTAAGTGTTCTAAGCTTGTCAATAATTTCAGTCAATGGAGCTGTATGGATGGCCTCTTCCAGAGACTCAAACCAGAACGCCGCCGCAGCAGTGACAGGCGCAATGCATGCAAGGGGCTGTAAAATAAAACCTTGTTGAATAAACATTTTCTTAAGGTAACCCGCTAATTTTTTATCCATTGGATCTGAAAAAGCACAACTGTCCTCAACCGGGATAGTGGTACGCTTTGCTTAAGTAGAAACTGCTCCCTCCACCTTAGGGACTGTCTGCCATAAGTCCCGTGTAGTGGCATCTATTGGAAACATTTTTCTAAATATAGGAGGTGGGGAAAAGGGCACACCGGGTCTATCCCACTCCTTACTAATAATTTCTGTAAGCCTTTTAGGTATTGGAAAAACATCAGTACTCACCGGCACTGCATAGTATTTATCCAGCCTACACAATTTCTCTGGCACTGCAATTGTGTCAGTCATTCAGAGCAGCTAATACCTCCGCAAGCAATACACGGAGGTTCTCAAGCTTAAATTTAAAATTAGAAATCTCTGAATCAGGTCTCCCCGATTCAGAGACGTCACCCACAGACTGAAGCTCTCCGTCCTCAGGTTCTGCATATTGTGACGCAGTATCAGACATGGCTCTTACAGCATCTACGCGCTCTGTATATCGTCTAACCCCAGAGCTATCGCGCTTGCCCCTCAATTCAGGCAATCTGGCTAATACCTGTGACAGGGTATTATTCATGATTGCAGCCATGTCCTTCAAAGTAATCGCTATGGGCATCCCTGATGTACTTGGCGCCATATTAGCGTGTGTCCCTCGAGCGGGAGGCGAAGGGTCCGACACGTGGGGAGAGTTAGTCGGCATAACTTCCCCCTCGACAGACCCCTCTGGTGACAATTCTTTTATAGATAAAGACTGATCTTTACTGTTTAAGGTGAAATCAATACATTTAGTACACATTCTCCTATGGGGCTCCACCATGGCTTTTAAACATAATGAACAAGTATCCTCTGTTTCAGACATGTTTGTACAGACTAGCAATGAGACTAGCAAGCTTGGAAAACACTTTAAACAAAGTTAACAAGCAATATAAAAAACGTTACTGTGCCTTTAAGAGAAACAAATTTTGGCAAAATTTGAAACAGTGAAAAAAGGCAGTTACACTAATGAAATTTTTACAGTGTATGTAACAAGTTAGCAGAGCATTGCACCCACTTGCAAATGGATGATTAACCCCTTAATACAAAAAACAGATTAACAAAACGAAAAATATGTTTTTTTAAACAGTCAACTGCCACAGCTCCTACTTTTGAAGCCTTTTGAGCCCTTCAGAGATGTCCTATAGCATGCAGGGGACTGCTGAGGGAAGCTGAATGTCACAGTTTGTAATTTTAACTGCACCAACTGTAACTTTTATACTATAACAGTGGAAAGCCTCAGGAAACTGTTTCTAGGCAAAAATAAAGCCAGCCATGTGGAAAAAACTAGGCCCCAATAAGTTATCACCAAAGCATATATAAAGACGATTAACATGCCAGCAAACGTTTTATATTACACTTTTATAAGAGTATGTATCTCTGTTAATAAGCCTGATACCAGTCGCTATTAAATCACTGCATTTAGGCTTAACTTACATTAATCCGGTATCGGCAGCATTTTTCTAGCAAATTCCATCCCTAGAAATATGTTAACTGCACATACCTTATTGCAGGGAAACCTGCACGCCATTCCCCCTCTGAAGTTACCTCACTCCTCAGAATATGTGAGAACGGCAATGGATCTTAGTTACTTCTGCTAAGATCATAGAAATCACAAGCAGATTCTTCTTCTAATGCTGCCTTTGATAAAACAGTACACTCCGGTACCATTTAAAAATAACAAACTTTTGATTGAAGTTAAAAACTATAATACACCACACTCCGCTTACTACATCCATCTTTGTTGAGAGTTGCAAGAGAATGACTGGATATGGCAGTTAGGGGAGGAGCTATATAGCAGCTCTGCTGTGGGTGATCCTCTTGCAACTTCCTGTTGGGAAGGAGAATATCCCACAAGTAATGGATGATCCGTGGACTGGAAACACTTAAGAAAAAATAACTCCTGCACCTCGCCACAGCTCTGCTGTGGTGCCTACCTGCCCCCAGGGTACTGCAAATTGACTCAACGATCCGGTTAAAAGAACACCAGTCTAGGCTCAACTGGAGCTAATGCCTGCTGCCTTCGCAGCCAGAGTAAAGTGCGCGTCTGAGCGCGCGAAAATAATCCCCGCCCATCATGGACGACGATCGCATAAAACTAAACAACCGCATGGTGAAGCGGTTTAGAGTATAAAGCCATGTGGATTTGTTTTACCCCTTAAGCACACACAAAAACATAATTTATGTAAGAACTTACCTGATAAATTCATTTCTTTCATATTAGCAAGAGTCCATGAGCTAGTGACGTATGGGATATACATTCCTACCAGGAGGGGCAAAGTTTCCCAAACCTTAAAATGCCTATAAATACACCCCTCACCACACCCACAATTCAGTTTAACGAATAGCCAAGAAGTGGGGTGATAAGAAAAAAGTGCGAAAGCATATAAAATAAGGAATTGGAATAATTGTGCTTTATACAAAATCATAACCACCACAAAAAAAGGGCGGGCCTCATGGACTCTTGCTAATATGAAAGAAATGAATTTATCAGGTAAGTTCTTACATAAAACAGAATTTATGTTTACCTGATAAATTACTTTCTCCAACGGTGTGTCCGGTCCACGGCGTCATCCTTACTTGTGGGATATTCTCTTCCCCAACAGGAAATGGCAAAGAGCCCAGCAAAGCTGGTCACATGATCCCTCCTAGGCTCCGCCTACCCCAGTCATTCGACCGACGTTAAGGAGGAATATTTGCATAGGAGAAACCATATGGTACCGTGGTGACTGTAGTTAAAGAAAATAAATTATCAGACCTGATTAAAAAAAAAAAACCAGGGCGGGCCGTGGACCGGACACACCGTTGGAGAAAGTAATTTATCAGGTAAACATAAATTCTGTTTTCTCCAACATCGGTGTGTCCGGTCCACGGCGTCATCCTTACTTGTGGGAACCAATACCAAAGCTTTAGGACACGGATGAAGGGAGGGAGCAAATCAGGTCACCTAAATGGAAGGCACCACGGCTTGCAAAACCTTTCTCCCAAAAATAGCCTCAGAAGAAGCAAAAGTATCAAACTTGTAAAATTTGGTAAAAGTGTGCAGTGAAGACCAAGTCGCTGCCCTACATATCTGATCAACAGAAGCCTCGTTCTTGAAGGCCCATGTGGAAGCCACAGCCCTAGTGGAATGAGCTGTGATTCTTTCGGGAGGCTGCCGTCCGGCAGTCTCGTAAGCCAATCTGATGATGCTTTTAATCCAAAAAGAGAGAGAGGTAGAAGTTGCTTTTTGACCTCTCCTTTTACCGGAATAAACAACAAACAAGGAAGATGTTTGTCTAAAATCCTTTGTAGCATCTAAATAGAATTTTAGAGCGCGAACAACATCCAAATTGTGCAACAAACGTTCCTTCTTTGAAACTGGTTTCGGACACAGAGAAGGTACGATAATCTCCTGGTTAATGTTTTTGTTAGAAACAACTTTTGGAAGAAAACCAGGTTTAGTACGTAAAACCACCTTATCTGCATGGAACACCAGATAAGGAGGAGAACACTGCAGAGCAGATAATTCTGAAACTCTTCTAGCAGAAGAAATTGCAACTAAAAACAAAACTTTCCAAGATAATAACTTAATATCAACGGAATGCAAGGGTTCAAACGGAACCCCCTGAAGAACTGAAAGAACTAAATTGAGACTCCAAGGAGGAGTCAAAGGTTTGTAAACAGGCTTAATTCTAACCAGAGCCTGAACAAAGGCTTGAACATCTGGCACAGCGGCCAGCTTTTTGTGAAGTAACGCAGACAAGGCAGAAATCTGTCCCTTCAGGGAACTTGCAGATAATCCTTTTTCCAATCCTTCTTGAAGGAAGGATAGAATCCTAGGAATCTTAACCTTGTCCCAAGGGAATCCTTTAGATTCACACCAACAGATATATTTTTTCCAAATTTTGTGGTAAATCTTTCTAGTCACAGGCTTTCTAGCCTGAACAAGAGTATCGATAACAGAATCTGAGAATCCTCGCTTCGATAAGATCAAGCGTTCAATCTCCAAGCAGTCAGCTGGAGTGAAACCAGATTCGGATGTTCGAACGGACCCTGAACAAGAAGGTCTCGTCTCAAAGGTAGCTTCCAAGGAGGAGCCGATGACATATTCACCAGATCTGCATACCAAGTCCTGCGTGGCCACGCAGGAGCTATCAAGATCACCGACGCCCTCTCCTGATTGATCCTGGCTACCAGCCTGGGGATGAGAGGAAACGGCGGGAACACATAAGCTAGTTTGAAGGTCCAAGGTGCTACTAGTGCATCCACTAGAGCCGCCTTGGGATCCCTGGATCTGGACCCGTAGCAAGGAACTTTGAAGTTCTGACGAGAGGCCATCAGATCCATGTCTGGAATGCCCCACAGCTGAGTGACTTGGGCAAAGATTTCCGGATGGAGTTCCCACTCCCCCGGATGCAATGTCTGACGACTCAGAAAATCCGCTTCCCAATTTTCCACTCCTGGGATGTGGATAGCAGACAGGTGGCAGGAGTGAGACTCCGCCCATAGAATGATTTTGGTCACTTCTTCCATCGCCAGGGAACTCCTTGTTCCCCCCTGATGGTTGATGTACGCAACAGTTGTCATGTTGTCTGATTGAAACCGTATGAACTTGGCCCTCGCTAGCTGAGGCCAAGCCTTGAGAGCATTGAATATCGCTCTCAGTTCCAGAATATTTATCGGTAGAAGAGATTCTTCCCGAGACCAAAGACCCTGAGCTTTCAGGGATCCCCAGACCGCGCCCCAGCCCATCAGACTGGCGTCGGTCGTGACAATGACCCACTCTGGTCTGCGGAATGTCATCCCTCGTGACAGGTTGTCCAGGGACAGCCACCAACGGAGTGAGTCTCTGGTCCTCTGATTTACTTGTATCTTCGGAGACAAGTCTGTATAGTCCCCATTCCACTGACTGAGCATGCACAGTTGTAATGGTCTTAGATGAATGCGTGCAAAAGGAACTATGTCCATTGCCGCTACCATCAAACCGATCACTTCCATGCACTGAGCTATGGAAGGAAGAGGAACGGAATGGAGTATCCGACAAGAGTCTAGAAGTTTTGTTTTTCTGGCCTCTGTCAGAAAAATCCTCATTTCTAAGGAGTCTATTATTGTTCCCAAGAAGGGAACCCTTGTTGACGGAGATAGAGAACTCTTTTCCACGTTCACTTTCCATCCGTGAGATCTGAGAAAGGCCAGGACAATGTCCGTGTGAGCCTTTGCTTGAGGAAGGGACGACGATTGAATCAAAATGTCGTCCAAGTAAGGTACTACAGCAATGCCCCTTGGTCTTAGCACAGCTAGAAGGGACCCTAGTACCTTTGTGAAAATCCTTGGAGCAGTGGCTAATCCGAAAGGAAGCGCCACGAACTGGTAATGTTTGTCCAGGAATGCGAACCTCAGGAACCGATAATGTTCCTTGTGGATAGGAATATGTAGATACGCATCCTTTAAATCCACCGTGGTCATGAATTGACCTTCCTGGATGGAAGGAAGAATAGTTCGAATGGTTTCCATCTTGAACGATGGAACCTTGAGAAACTTGTTTAAGATCTTGAGATCTAAGATTGGTCTGAACGTTCCCTCTTTTTTGGGAACTATAAACAGATTGGAGTAGAACCCCATCCCTTGTTCTCTTAATGGAACGGGATGAATTACTCCCATTTTTAACAGGTCTTCTACACAATGTAAGAATGCCTGTCTTTGTATGTGGTCTGAAGACAACTGAGACCTGTGGAACCTCCCCCTTGGGGGAAGTCCCTTGAATTCCAGAAGATAACCTTGGGAGACTATTTCTAGCGCCCAAGGATCCAGAACATCTCTTGCCCAAGCCTGAGCGAAGAGAGAGAGTCTGCCCCCCACCAGATCCGGTCCCGGATCGGGGGCCAACATTTCATGCTGTCTTGGTAGCAGTGGCAGGTTTCTTGGCCTGCTTTCCCTTGTTCCAGCCTTGCATTGGTCTCCAAGCTGGCTTGGCTTGAGAAGTATTACCCTCTTGCTTAGAGGACGTAGCACTTTGGGCTGGTCCATTTCTACGAAAGGGACGAAAATTAGGTTTATTTTTTGCCTTGAAAGGCCGATCCTGAGGAAGGGCGTGGCCCTTACCCCCAGTGATATCCGAGATAATCTCTTTCAAGTCAGGGCCAAACAGCGTTTTCCCCTTGAAAGGAATGTTAAGTAGCTTGTTCTTGGAAGACGCATCAGCCGACCAAGATTTCAACCAAAGCGCTCTGCGTGCCACAATAGCAAACCCAGAATTCTTAGCCGCTAACCTAGCCAATTGCAAAGTGGCGTCTAGGGTGAAAGAATTAGCCAATTTGAGAGCATTGATTCTCTCCCTAATCTCCTCATAAGGAGGAGAATCACTGTCGACCGCCTTTATCAGCTCATCGAACCAGAAACATGCGGCTGTAGCGACAGGGACAATGCATGAAATTGGTTGTAGAAGGTAACCCTGCTGAACAAACATCTTTTTAAGCAAACCTTCTAATTTTTTATCCATAGGATCTTTGAAAGCACAACTATCCTCTATGGGTATAGTGGTGCGTTTGTTTAAAGTGGAAACCGCTCCCTCGACCTTGGGGACTGTCTGCCATAAGTCCTTTCTGGGGTCAACCATAGGAAACAATTTTTTAAATATGGGGGGAGGGACGAAAGGAATACCGGGCCTTTCCCATTCTTTATTAACAATGTCCGCCACCCGCTTGGGTATAGGAAAAGCTTCTGGGAGCCCCGGCACCTCTAGGAACTTGTCCATTTTACATAGTTTCTCTGGGATGACCAACTTGTCACAATCATCCAGAGTGGATAATACCTCAAGCAGAATGCGGAGATGTTCCAACTTAAATTTAAATGCAATCACATCAGGTTCAGCTTGTTGAGAAATGTTCCCTGAATCAGTAATTTCTCCCTCAGACAAAACCTCCCTGGCCCCATCAGACTGAGTTAGGGGCCCTTCAGAAATATTAATATCAGCGTCGTCATGCTCTTCAGTATCTAAAACAGAGCAGTCGCGCTTACGCTGATAAGTGTTCATTTTGGCTAAAATGTTTTTGACAGAATTATCCATTACAGCCGTTAATTGTTGCATAGTAAGGAGTATTGGCGCGCTAGATGTACTAGGGGCCTCCTGAGTGGGCAAGACTCGTGTAGACGAAGGAGGGAATGATGCAGTACCATGCTTACTCCCCTCACTTGAGGAATCATCTTGGGCATCATTGTCATTGTCACATAAATCACATTTATTTAAATGAATAGGAATTCTGGCTTCCCCACATTCAGAACACAGTCTATCTGGTAGTTCAGACATGTTAAACAGGCATAAACTTGATAACAAGTACAAAAAACGTTTTAAAATAAAACCGTTACTGTCACTTTAAATTTTAAACTGAACACACTTTATTACTGCAAATGCGAAAAAACATGAAGGAATTGTTCAAAATTTACTAAATTTTCACCACAGTGTCTTAAAGCCTTAAAAGTATTGCACACCAAATTTGGAAGCTTTAACCCTTAAAATAACGGAACCGGAGCCGTTTTGAACATTAACCCCTTTACAGTCCCTGGTATCTGCTTTGCTGAGACCCAACCAAGCCCCAAGGGGAATACGATACCAAATGACGCCTTCAGAAAGTCTTTTCTAAGTATCAGAGCTCCTCTCACATGCGACTGCATGCCATGCCTCTCAAAAACAAGTGCGCAACACCGGCGCGAAAATGAGACTCTGCCTATGCTTTGGGAAAGCCCCTAAAGAATAAGGTGTCTAAAACAGTGCCTGCCGATATTATTATATCAAAATACCCAGATAAAATGATTCCTCAAGGCTAAATATGTGTTAATAATCAATCGATTTAGCCCAAAAAAAGTCTACAGTCTTAATAAGCCCTTTTTGAAGCCCTTATTTACAATCGTAATAAACATGGCTTACCGGATCCCAGAGGGAAAATGACAGCTTCCAGCATTACATCGTCTTGTTAGAATGTGTCATACCTCAAGCAGCAAGAGACTGCTCACTGTTCCCCCAACTGAAGTTAATTGCTCTCAACAGTCCTGTGTGGAACAGCCATGGATTTTAGTGACGGTTGCTAAAATCATTTTCCTCATACAAACAGAAATCTTCATCTCTTTTCTGTTTCTGAGTAAATAGTACATACCAGCACTATTTCAAAATAACAAACTCTTGATTGAATAATAAAAACTACAGTTAAACACTAAAAAACTCTAAGCCATCTCCGTGGAGATGTTGCCTGTACAACGGCAAAGAGAATGACTGGGGTAGGCGGAGCCTAGGAGGGATCATGTGACCAGCTTTGCTGGGCTCTTTGCCATTTCCTGTTGGGGAAGAGAATATCCCACAAGTAAGGATGACGCCGTGGACCGGACACACCTATGTTGGAGAAATTATGTTTTCTTTCATGTAATTAGCAAGAGTCCATGAGCTAGTGACGTATGGGATAATGACTACCCAAGAAGTGGATCTTTCCACACAAGAGTCACTAGAGAGGGAGGGATAAAATAAAGACAGCCAATTCCTGCTGAAAATAATCCACACCCAAAATAAAGTTTAATGAAAAACATAAGCAGAAGATTCAAACTGAAACCGCTGCCTGAAGTACTTTTCTACCAAAAACTGCTTCAGAAGAAGAAAATACATCAAAATGGTAGAATTTAGTAAAAGTATGCAAAGAGGACCAAGTCGCTGCTTTGCAGATCTGGTCAACCGAAGCTTCATTCCTAAACGCCCAGGAAGTAGAAACTGACCTAGTAGAATGAGCTGTAATTCTCTGAGGCGGAGTTTTACCCGACTCAACATAGGCAAGATGAATTAAAGATTTCAACCAAGATGCCAAAGAAATGGCAGAAGCTTTCTGGCCTTTTCTAGAACCGGAAAAAATAACAAATAGACTAGAAGTCTTACGAAAAGATTTCGTAGCTTCAACATAATATTTCAAAGCTCTAACAACATCCAAAGAATGCAACGATTTCTCCTTAGAATTCTTAGGATTAGGACATAATGAAGGAACCACAATTTCTCTACTAATGTTGTTGGAATTCACAACTTTAGGTAAAAATTCAAAAGAAGTTCGCAACACCGCCTTATCCTGATGAAAAATCAGAAAAGGAGACTCACAAGAAAGAGCAGATAATTCAGAAACTCTTCTGGCAGAAGAGATGGCCAAAAGGAACAAAAAACTTTCCAAGAAAGTAATTTAATATCCAATGAATGCATAGGTTCAAATGGAGGAGCTTGAAGAGCCCCCAGAACCAAATTCAAACTCCAAGGAGGAGAAATTGACTTAATGACAGGCTTTATACGAACCAAAGCTTGTACAAAACAATGAATATCAGGAAGAATAGCAATCTTTCTGTGAAAAAGAACAGAAAGAGCAGAGATTTGACCTTTCAAGGAACTTGCGGACAAACCCTTATCTAAACCATCCTGAAGAATACTGTAATATTCTCGGTATTCTAAAAGAATGCCAAGAAAAATGATGAGAAAGACACCAAGAAATATAAGTCTTCCAGACTCTATAATATATCTCTCTGGATACAGATGTACGAGCCTGTAACATAGTATTAATCACAGAGTCAGAGAAACCTCTTTGACCAAGAATCAAGCGTTCAATCGCCATACCTTAAAATTTAAGGATTTCAGATCCTGATGGAAAAAAAGGACCTTGAGACAAAAGGTCTGGTCTTAACGGAAGAGTCCACGGTTGGCAAGAGGCCATCCGGACAAGATCCGCATACCAAAACCTGTAAGGCCATGCCGGAGCTACCAGCAGAACAAACGAGCATTCCTTCAGAATCTTGGAGGTTACTCTTGGAAGAAGAACTAGAGGCGGAAAGATATAGGGAGGATGATACTTCCAAGGAAGTGATAATGCATCCACTGCCTCCGCCTGAGGATCCCGGGATCTGGACAGATACCTGGGAAGTTTCTTGTTTAGATGAGAAGCCATCAGATCTATTTCTGGAAGTTCCTACATTTGAACAATCTGAAGAAATACCTCTGGGTGAAGAGACCATTCGCCCGGATGCAACGTTTGGCGACTGAGATAATCCGCTTTCCAATTGTCCATACCTGGGATATGAACCGCAGAGATTAGACAGGAGCTGGATTCCGCCCAAACCAAAATTCGAGATACTTCTTTCATAGCCAGAGGACTGTGAGTCCCTCCTTGATGATTGATGTATGCCACAGTTGTGACATTGTCTATCTGAAAACAAATGAACAACTCTCTCTTCAGAAGAGGCCAAGACTGAAGAGCTCTGAAAATTGCACGGAGTTCCAAAATATTGATCGGAAATCTCACCTCCTGAGATTCCCAAACCCCTTGTGCCGTCAGATACCCCCACACAGCTCCCCAACCTGTAAGACTTGCATCTGTTGAGATTATAGTCCAGGTCGGAAGAACAAAGAAGCCCCCTGAACTAAACGATGGTGATCTGTCCACCATGTCAGAGAGTGTTGTAAAATCGGTTTAAAGATATTAATTGAGATATCTGAGTAATCCCTGCACCATTGGTTCAGCATACAGAGCTGAAGAGGTCGCATGTGAAAACGAGCAAAGGAGATCGCATCTGATGCGGCAGTCCTAAGACCCAACCTTTCCATGCATAAGGCTACCAAAGGGAATGATTGTGACTGAAGGTTTTGACAAGCTGATATCAATGTTAAACTTCTCTTGTCTGACAAGGACAGAGTCATAGACACTGAATTTATCTAGAAACCTAAAAAGGTTACCCTTGTCTGAGGAATCAATGAACTGATTGGTAAATTGATCCTCCAACCATGAACTTGAAGAAACAACACAAGTCGATTCGTATAAGATTCTTCGAAAATGAGAAGACTGAGCAAATACCAAGATATCGTCCAAATAAGGAAATACCAAAACCCTATTCTCTGATTACAGAAAGAAGGGCACCGAGAACCTTTGAAAAAAATTCTTGGAACTGAGGCTAAGCCAAACGGTAGAGCCACAAAACTGGTAATGCTTGTCTAAAAAGAGAATCTCAGACACTAAAAGTGATCTGGATGAATCGGAATATGCAGATACACATCCTGTAAATCTATTGTAGACATATAATGCCCTTGCTAAACAAAAGGCAGGATAGTCCTACAGTAACCATCTTGAATGTTGGTATCCTAACATAATGATTCAATAATGATAGATCCGGAACTGGTCTGAAGGAATTGACCTTCTTTGGTACAATGAAGAGATAAAATAAGATCCCAGCCCCTGTTCCAGAACTGGAACTGGCATAAATACTCCAGCCAACTCTAGATCTGAAACACATTTCAGAAATGCTGAGCCTTTGCTGTGTTAACTGGGACACGGGAAAGAAAAGAATCTCTTAGCAGGAGGCCTTAACTTGAAGCCAATTCTGTACCTTTCTGAAACAATGTTTCTGAAACCAGAGATTAAGAACGGAATTGATCCAAATTTCTTTGAAGAAAACGTAATCTGCCCCATACCAGCTGAGCTGGAATAAGGGCTGCACCTTCATAGGTACTTAGGAGCTGGCTATAGGTTTCTATAAGGCTTGGATATATTCCAAACTGGAAATAGTTTCCAAACTGATACCGCTCCTGAGGATGAAGGATCAGGCTTTTGTTCCTTGTGAGGAAAGGAACGAAAATGATTATTTACCCTGGAAAGAAAGGGAAAGCAAAGTTGACTTAGAAGACATGTCAGCATTCCAAGTTTAATCCATAAAGCTATTCTAGCTAAAATAGCTAGAGACATATACCTGACATCAACTCTAATGATATCAAAAGATGGTATCACCAATAAAATTATTAGCATGTTATAGAATAAAAATAATGCTATAAAATTATGATCTGTTACTTGTTGCGCTAAAGCTTCTAACCAAAAAGTTGAAGCTGCAGCAACATCCGCTAAAAATATAGCAGGTCTAAGAAGATTACCTGAACATAAGTAAGCTTTTCTTAGAAAGGAATCAATTTTCCTATCTAAAGGATCCTTAAATGAAGTACTATCTGCCGTAGGAATAGTAGTACATTAGCAGGAGTAGAGACAGCCCCATAACCTTAGGGATTTTTGTCCCAAAAAACTCTAATCTGTCAGATGGCACAGGATATAATTTGCTTAAACGTCTAGAAGGAGTAAATAAATTACCCAAATTATTCCATTCCCTGGAAATTACTTCAGAAATAGCATCAGGGAGATAAAACACTTCTGGAATAACTACAGGAGATTTAAAAACCTTATTTAAACGTTTACATTTAGTATCAAGAGGACCAGAATCCTCTATTTCTAATGCAAATAACACTTCTTTAAGTAAAGAACGAATAAATTCCATCTTGAACAAATACAAAGATTTATCAGCATCAACCTCTGAGACAGAAACCTCAGAACCAGAAGAACCATTATCAGTATCAGAATGATGATGTTCATTTAAAAATTCATCTGAAAAAAAGAGAAGTTTTAAAAGACTTTTATGTATACTAGAAGGAAAAATAACAGACATAGCCTTCTTAATGGATTTAAAAAATAAAATCTCTTATGTTATCAGGAACACTCTGAAAATTAGATGTTGACGGAACAGCAACAGGTAATGTAACAGTACTAAAGGAAATTTTATCTGCATTAATAAGTTTGACATGACATGCAATACAAATAACAGCTGGAGAAACAGATACCAAAAGTTTATAGCAGATACACTTAGCTTGGTAGCTCCAGCATTGTGCAGTGATTTTCCTGAAGTATCTTCTGACTCAGTTGCAACGTGGAACATCTTGCAATATGTAAAAGAAAAAAACAACATATAAAGCAAAATTGATCAAATTCCTTAAATGACAGTTTCAGGAATGGGAAAAAATGCCAAAGAACAAGCTTCTAGCAACCAGAAGCAATAAAAAATGAGACTTAAATAATGTGGAAACAAAAGTGACGCCCATATTTTTTCGCGCCAAATAAGACGCCCACATTATTTGGCGCCTAAATGCTTTTTGGCGCCAAAAATGACGCCACATCCGGAACGCCGACATTTTTGGCGCAAAATAACGTCAAAGAATGACGCAACTTCCGGCGACACGTATGACGCCGGAAACGGAAATAGAATTTTTGCGCCAAAAAAGTCCGCGCCAAGAATGACGCAATAAAATGAAGCATTTT